>NC_079512.1:35202759-35453388 GCF_000801105.2 Raphanus sativus
TGAATAAACACACTGTGTACATCCGCTATAATAAAGTTCTCAATCTTTTCATGTATATAACAACCTGAAAATTAACAAATCTAATTGTACTCATCTTTACCATAGAAACAAACATCTCTTTGTAATAAACTCCTTCTTCTTATCGATTACCACAAGAAAAAAAAAACTTTTTACTTTCAATCGATACATTTGCATTATATTTTATCGTGGATATCATCTTGCATTCAATCACCCTCTTTCTCGGAGATAAATTTTCAACTGGCCACGTTATATTCTTGTCTTAAACCTAAATCCAAAAAGAACTCGTGTCAACCTCAATTTTTATGTTAGAACATTTTTTTTCCGCAGCAATTACACTATTCCCACTAGGTAACCCATCAAGCACGGGTGAGACTCTCTAGACATCAACAAGACAGCTGAACATACATGTCATATGATGTGAAACTCCATTATCAATTAACCACTTATCCATGGATCCTTTTCGCTGAAACTAATTCAAGTTTTATAAAAGATCACTCAAAATTTGTTCTCCAATTTTGGTATGAGAATCAGTCATCGTGACAGAACCCAGTTGTGTGCCACTAGACAACTTTGAAGCGTTTTCTGTAACTTTTTCCTCAATAAAATCTATGACTATGTTCCGTAATTTTATTATCTTAAAAATATTTTCTTACCAATTAATTTTAAAATTGAATCACAAATCTCAAAAATTAACAAATCCAAATTTGATGAACAGTACCTGATACAGTATTCTGTGAACAGTACCTGTGAATAGTGCCAATGAACCATTTCCAATATAGTTATGATTCTGGATGAATCAAAATCCAATAAACAGTATCAGTGAATAGTATCTGACACAATATATATTGTTGTGAACAATATCAATGTAAAAATTATATATTGCTGTTAACAATATCAATGTGTTATTTTACTGTTCAAATTTTAAAATAAACAATAATTTATGAAAGAAACATATTATGATTTGTTGTGATTTTATTATATAATTATGTATACAGTTCTTATTTTTATAGAGCTTTTATAAAAAGTGCCAACAATCTTCATTCTCCACACAAAATCACTGTCATTTCCAACAGATATATGCATTCATGCTACAATTCAATCAAATAAGTTTTAAAGTGATCAGATGCATATTTCTTTAAATTTTGAAAAATAAACAAATGATGTGGTCAAGAATAGAAAACAAGAATTTATTAAAATCAAACTATATTAAATAAGATACCCAAGAAATTGTGTAGATATTATTAAGATATTGTATAGATATTACTAAAGTTTGTTTTAAATATTACTTCTAATTCCTTTTGAAATTCTTAATTTAAATTTAACAAATTATGATAACAAAAAGAATATATGTTAATAACTTTAAATTACTCAAATTGAATAGTTTAATCAATTTATAAATACAGAAGTGTACTTTTCTATAAAAAAGAGGATCATTTAAACAAAATTGTATAGAAATCTTAAAATTTATAGAAATGTATTTTCAAAATTTCTCGATAAATAAGTCGACCCAAAATCATGCATATGTTAGAAATTTGGGAATTGGATGTACCGTTTACCAGAAATAGAAAGATAGTTGTGGTTGTTAGAAACTTTTTTTTTTTTTTTTGTAAAATGGCTATAAGCTGTTCAGAAAAAAAAAAACTTTTTACACAGGATATCAACGTTGGCAGGCTGTCACATTTAACCTTGCCATTAGCCAATATCTCCAATATAATATACCATGAATAAAGCCAGGTTGATCATTAGGGTTTAACGAGTGTTTGCGTTTTGGTGTTGACACTATTATTACGGATCTGAGATTTAGCAAAATTTGTTAAAACCCTAGTGAAAATGTATATAGGAAATTAACCACAGTTGAAAACGACCGAGGAGAGATTTACTCGCATGTTCAGACTCAGAATTTTTTTTTTTTTTGCTAAAAAGACTCAGAATCTTTTATTATTATTATTTCTAAACAATCTTTAATTATATATGAAAGTTGGAATAATAAGCAACATAGATTGATAATTTGATTGTTGTTCTAGTGGAGATCGGTTCGAAGAAGAAGAAGTAGATCAAGGTGAAGAAGAAGGATCATCGTCGGTTCCGAAAGTCGGGAGAACTCATTCAAATGCATCACATATATCTTAAGACGTAAAAGATCAAAAATCTCTGGAGAGAAGGCCCAGAAACTTATGCATATTTGGACATTTGTGAAACTGTTGTGTCATGTATATATATATTATAATATGTATAGTATTGCCGTGGTGGTTTCACTTCTGGTTTAGCCAAGCCATATAGCCTCCAAAAACCAACAGAGAACACAAGGAAAACCCCTATTGATATTTCCGTTAAAGAATATGTTGGGAGAACTTAACATCTAGACCCAAAAAAAAAAAATGTTTGGAAGATAGTATGTTTTGGGTTCAGATCCTTTGAATTTAATTTTTCTTCTACTGATTTATTTCTGCTTTTTTCTCCTTTTTGTCTGAATGTGGACTCCTAAGTTTGTGATTTACAAAGATATTTTTTTTTTGAAACTGCTTTACACAGATATTAGGCCAGCAGTGCCGGCTAAGTAGAGGGAACAACGGTCCCAGATCCAAGCCCGAATCCCCCATATATTTAACAATTAAGGGG
This sequence comes from Raphanus sativus, assembly GCF_000801105.2. Classification (NCBI taxonomy): domain Eukaryota; kingdom Viridiplantae; phylum Streptophyta; class Magnoliopsida; order Brassicales; family Brassicaceae; genus Raphanus; species Raphanus sativus. The sequence continues at coordinate 35,205,400 of NC_079512.1, forward strand.
TCTAATTTTTTGTTTTTGTAAATACATGTTTTTTACACAGAATTTCTTTTTATAAGTTTATAAATAAAATTATAAAGGGGTCCAAAATATTTGTTATATGTATATACTTTTGTTTCATCACAAATTAAACAAAATATTATAGCTTAAATTTTAAAAACAAAAAAAAAAAGAATTTAAACCTTAAACAAAACATAAAATTAGAGGTAAATTTTTTTTTGTCCTAGGGCTTCTAACCATGTTAAGCCGGCCCTGTAAGCCCGCTCTAACGGTTGTAGTATCGAACCGATGTGGTTGCCCTCTCCTCTCTCTCTCTCTCTCTCTCTCTCTCTCTCTCTTCTCCTCTCTCTCTCTCTCTCTCTCTCTCTCTCTCTTCTCTCTCTCTCTCTCTCTTTCTCTCTCTCTCTCTCTCTCTCTCTCTCTCTCTCTCTCTCTCCTCTCTCTCTCTCTCTACCTCTTATCTCCCTTGGAAGCAGTGGCGGAGGTAGAGACAAACTTCTCAGTGGGGTCAAAACCAGTGTATACATATATTTATTAGAGATTTCATAGAAATCAAGGGGGTCAACCCCTCAAAAATTACTCAATTATTCAATATATTCTAAAGTTATAAGCTTATATTAAACAAATTTTAAAAATTGATAGGGGTCAGTTGACCCTCTTAGGCCTTCACTGCCTCCGCCACTGTCCGGAAGCGTACCTGTGCGTGCTATGACGTTTGGACATTCACATTAACATTGTCTTCTTTACACGTAAGCCCTTTTTTGGCATGGACACGTAAGCCCTTTATTGTCTCTTTGCTATTTGATGGGTCCACACTGGGCATATTTTATTTACATATGAGAACAAGCAAGCTAGTAGTATTTTCTAAAACCATTTGAGAAACCACTATATCCAAGAGAAGAATCCGGAGGCTCGATAGAGGATCTAAAGGAATATTCTGTCAATGAAAAATGAGATTATTGTAGCTGTAGTAAACATTTACTGTATTTTGGCCTTTCAATATTGCATTAAGATTTATTTTTAAAAAGTATTGCATTGAGATTCTTGTTTGTCTTAGCTTTATATATGGTTTTTAGTTTAGTCCGTAGTAAAATATTATTTTTTAAAAAAAATATTGCAACGAATCATCATATGCATGATTTTCTCTCTCTAGTTTTGTCAGATTTATTTGAAAAAGTTGACAAAATTAAGAAAAGAACTAAGATCATGTTTTGTATATGGTTGAAAAGTTCATAACAAAAAAATAAAACTTTAAAGCATATATTGAAAATTTGAGAATTGTATAGAAAATAAAATAATGAGTTGTGGATAATGAAATACTTCACAACAAAGAAAATAGGAGAAAAACATTTGTGGTTAAAAGTTATATAGAAAATAAAATAATGAGTTGTTGATAATGAAAAACTTCACGATGAAAAAAATAGAAGAAAAAATATCAATACAATTAAAACAGTAGACATTTTTCAGACATCCCTTTGATTTTTAAACTATTTACAAGAATGTCATTATCATTTAATTTTAATTAATAAGTTATAGAAATTAGTTATAACAACCAAATAAATAACTGATATATAAAAATAAATTGCAGACCCCACTTTATTTACAATCGAAAATATATGATAAGTTATAATATGTTAATTTTTTTTGTATTTACTGTCCACCTCAGAATATATCAATTATTCTCAATATGTAATCCTAATTAAATGAATAATTGAGTACAGATTTATATAAGTATAATAATATTACTATAATAGTATACTTATTTTGATATAATATTTACCAAATATTTAAAATAAATTTAATTTATTATTATGTTCTTAGTAATAGTATTTTCCAAATTAAAAAAAAAATCAACACCGGATTAATATTTATAAATATCTAAACAATTCTTATATCTTGGGGACATAAAAACTAAAACCAAATTAAAACCAAAATAAAAACCAAATGGATATCCAAATAAACAAAATAAAGTTTATATATTTTTAAAATGATAAAATACTCTAAAACTACTATCTATAAACTGAACTACACAGAAAAAAGGATTTCCCTACTTTTTATTCAAAAATTTTGAAATTATTTTTAATTTCTGCTAGAATAGAATTACCTGAATATTTTTTTAGCCAAAGTATCTATCATATGATATAATATTTACCAAACATAAAATAAATTTAGTTTATTATTATGTTCTTAGTAATAGTATTTTCCAAATCAAAAAAAATAAAATCAACACCGGACTAATATTTATAATATCTAAACAAGTCTTATATCTTGGGACAGAAAAACTATAACCAAATCAAAACCAAACTAAAAACCAAATGGATATCCAAATATTCAAAATACAATCTATATATTTTTAAAATATTTATTATATTTAATTTTAAAATGATAAAATATTCTAAAATACTATCTATAAACTGAACTACACAAAAACGGATTTCCCTACTATTTCTATCCAAAATATTTGAAATTATTTTTAATTTTATGCTAAAATAGAATCACCCGAATATTTTTTATCCAAAGTATCTAAATTTATCCGATTTATCCATTATTTTTTCTGAAATTTTAAAAAACATCATTTTACCCTAATTACTCTAAGTTATTCAAAAAAAAGAAGAACCGGGCCATAGTCAAATTGAACACGAAATTTTAATGGTTTTCCAAACCAAACCGGAAACCAAATTAACCAAACCAAAATCAAATACAAATTCATAAATAACCGAACAATTCTTATATTTCTACCCAAAAGATGAATTTTCATACTATTTTTTTATCCAAAATATTTTAAAATTATTTTAATTTTCTGCTAGAATAGAATCACTCGATAACTCTTTAGCTAAAATATCTATATTTATCTGAATTATCCGTTATTTTTCCAAAATTCGATCATTTTTACCCCAATTACTCTAAATTATCTAAAAACAAGAACCGGACCATAGTCGAATTGAACTCAAAATTTTAACGGGTTCTTAACATTGTCATTCGAACCAAACCGAAAACTAAGTTAACCAAACCAAAATCAAATCCAAATTTATAAATAACCGAACGATTCTTATATTTCTTGAATCGAGAAATGAAAATCAAACTGGAATGAATCTGAAAAAGAAAATACAAATTAGAACCAAACCGAAAACCAAATGCGTACAAACATATTAGTGAGCAAATAAATAGAGTAATAAATATGTCAACAAAAATAATTCCGCGCTTTTTAAGCGCGGGTCCAAATCTAGTTTGTGGTTAAAAGTTTATCTAGCTTACTATAAAGTTCCAAGAGAAGCAATCTAACGGAAAAAAAAAAAAACTTCAGAATTTGATTTTTTAAAAAAATAATGGTTAGATCAGAACCGTTAAAATCCTTTTCTTTCCCTCTAATAAGGTTATTTTCTGGTTTGATTCTCTTTCCAATTGTTGTTTGCTTCACGATAATAAACGCTCTATTCTATCTTCTCATCAGAAAGCTAAAGACCATCCCCATCACTTAACAATTAATGTTGCCTAAAAATAATCGAGAGGGGCAAGAACAATCACAATATCTCAAATCATATTCTTTGAGAAACTCACTAGAAACACTTTTGCACATGTTTACATCTATAAATGGTTCAGGGATATTTTGTTTAAATTTAAATTACAAACTTTAATCACATCAACAACATTATTTTCATAATTGTAAGTATCTTCAAAAGTATATACAGTGTGGGGTTGCCCTAAGTGTATGGTGTGCTATGACCTATTTTGTATTCACAATGTCGTAATCGCTCTCAACATAGGCATTTTATCGTTATTTGTTTCATTCCATGTTGATATGACTAATGTGTGACACATTGACATAAACAAATGCATCCAAAAGACAATATAATATTTGAGTTTTTGGGGAACTTAACCACCTGATCAAGAAAATGTCCAAATATCTTTACTTATATAACAAACAAAAATTGAAGAGGGTGACAAATTAAGTGGTAATGCCAATTTTGCCTTTATTTTAATGTGAACTTTGCTGGAGATGGAAGTTTGCTTTTCATTTCAGAAATCCACAATATATCACCATGACTCATAAAGAATACAAGTTGTCTTGCTTCATATAACTTACATCCGGGGTCTACTTGAAAACCATCATTGAATCACTATGTATTGTGTTGGGTTACGATTTAGCATGAACGCAGCTTAACAAGCACAATAGAACAAGTGTCTAAGAATGCATTTATTCCGCACAATCATACGGGACAGAAATTTTTAGGACGCTCATTTTGATTCCTCCACATTAGTGCTGTCACATTAAACCTGTCATAGGCAACATCTCCAGTATATACACAATGAATAGAGCCTGCAGGTTGATCTTTAATTTTCAAAAGAGTTTGCGTTTTGGTGTTGACACAGTTATTACGGATCTGAAATTTAGCAAAAAATGTTAAAACCCTTGTAATATGTGTAGGAAATTAACCACCAAGTTGAAACAACAAAAAGGAGAAAACATCGACTATGCCCTTTGAGAGAGATTACAAAACCGATACTAGCCATTGTTTTGCTTAAGCTTGCCACAGACTCTGAATCTTTTATTATATATGAAAAGTTGGAAATTAATAAACAACATAATGATAATTTGATAGTAGTAATCAAATAGATATGTTTAAATTACACTTGCACATTGGACATCGTGTGTCAAGTATATATACTGAAAAATATTACTTCCTTTGATTATATTCTGGAATCTAACGCCATGATCGTGCTAAGGTTCATGGGGTTCATGTACTCAACCGAACCAGTCATGATCTGTTGGACGATGAGTCGGGTAGCTTTCTCAGTCGGGTGGAAAGGGTCCCAAAATGCATAGGCGTTACGGTCTGGACATAAGCTTGACAACGGGGTGCAAACACCTTGCCCGTTGTATGCCCCTTGTCCGCAGCACGCTACCTTGGATGTCACGAAACCTATGAAATTTAATCGAATTAGGTCAGAAAAGTAATTCTTGGCCATTAACAAAAAAAAAATGGCAGAAGATACAAACTTGCAGAATAGCATAACGGATGAATATAAGTCGTAATTTCAAAAGTAACAATGGTAGAATAATTTCAAAATCATTGAAGGAGTACTCACCAAATCTCTGGGGGTTGTTTATGAAATCTGCATTCATATTGAACGCATTAGTCCCAATGAAAACATCAGAACCGATTTCGCGGTTAAGTCCTTGAAGCATTTGATCCAAAAGCGGATTAAATATGGCTGCAGCCTGTTGTGCCTCGGGAGCACATTCTCCGTTTGCGCTTCTAGATGAAGCAAGCTCTGCCGGTACGCAACCCAACGGTCCTGTTCCTGTAACCATGACCCTCCTCGCTCCCAACTCATACAGTCTCTGTATCACCAAATAAGAGTCAAAAGCATAAGAACATACAGTAATACCCTAAGTCTAGCGTGTAAACCAAGAAATATATATATATATATATATGTATACCATGAGTATTTTCCTGTATTCGGAGATGAGAAGCTGGCTAAATTCGCTGAGAGATGACTGTCGACCTCTAGCAGAGAATGGCAAGAAGTAGTTGTTGACGAAATCGTTGCCACCAAGAGTCATGAGGACTAAAGCTCCATTTACAAGCTGTTGTGTTTTGTCTGAACCTATAATCTCACTCACTCTCTCTTGATACTCTTGGAACAGCTCGAATTGCCTACCGATCCTTAGTATGTTCAACTACATTATTTATCCACATCAAGAAAAATATATATTAGATTTGGTTTTAACCATATATAGTGTTCTTTTATTGTCCAGAGGAAAAACAAAGTAAGCATTTCAACTCTAAAATATACGTACTGTATATTGAAAGAAAGAAAATGGAAACATAGTCTTGGAGTTTAATGTTTTATTGTTTCTAAGATTAGAAAAAAGACTAAAAACGGTTTAGTTTAATGAAACAAAAAAAATAACTAAAGTCGGATTAATGAATCACATGATAAAATTGGTCGGAGAAAATGTCTCTTTTTGGTTATTAATTAAACATAAGCAGAGGAGATCTGACTATCGGAATTCTGAATATATATTAAATTGGAAAGGAACTATTTTTATTTTCATTCTCTACATTCCTCTTTGATTATATTTTAATAATGTTTGAACAAAATTAATCATATTTGAATCTTTATTTTCAGGAAAAGTACCAGCTAATACTATCATGGAATAATACTATGAAAACGAGTTTTGTCTTCAGCTCATAATACTTCATTTTAAAATGAAATTAAGAGATTATTTCGATATAAAGAATAATGTGACAGATGACTTACAAACTGAACACCGGTGTCGTTGAGAATTCCGATGCCGGCAGAGGCAAAATTAGCTCCGATCAATAACTTCTCTCCAGTGAGCTCAGGGCTAAGGATTGGTAGCGTTGGCTCGGATCCAATTTGCTCACCTAAACCCCAAGCAAAAATCACTCTTAATAGCTCTAAAATATTGAAATAAAATAAATGTAAAAATGGCCTCATACTGATGATGTCAGGGAGGTTCAAGCCGTTGGAGAAACGCCCCGTTGGACGACCAGTCGGATAATCGATTCCGTACGGCGGAGAGTCGGCACGAGCGGTGGTGACTAAGTAATTGTTATTACCACTGTCCACGAGTGAGTCGCCAAAGACGTAGAACGCTCGAGCCGCGTTTGTTTTTTGCGGCATAAGAAATAGCATTCCCCATAACGCGGTGGACAGAAATATGGATGTTAGAAGAGTGGACATTATGTGAAGTGATACTTCGTAATATATGAAAAGTGTAAAAGAAGATTAGTCTCTTCGTTTGTTATATACAACGGAAAATTGTATTAATGGTTAACTTTTTTTGGTGTATGTAATAAATGTTATGTTGTTGTCGGTTGATCTACTTAAGAGAAAACAAAGCTGTTCTAATTAAAGAGATAACATGTGGAATGCAAAACTAAATCAATAGGTAAGAATAGTATTTGATGCACTGTTGTCGGATTTAAGTTCGAATCCAGTACTTTTGTTGGGAGATATATAGATGAATCACGTTATGTTGAGCAAATAACGTATATGCTATGAGAGGATGATCTTGAATTATAATGAAATTATTTATAGTAACGTTTTAGCTTAAAGTAAACCAAACAAAACGTTGATCTGCCAAATAAAACCCGAAGATCAATATTCTATTGCTGTAATGTTGTTGCATAACAGCAACTTCAATAGTAATAATATAATATCTTACCATAGAATTTTAAATATTATATATATATATATATATATTAGTATTTAATTGTGGGTATTTTAAAGTTACGGCGACTTTTATAGTAATAATACAATATATTACCATAGAATTTACCATAGAATTTTAAATATATTATATATATATATATATATATATATATATATATATTAGTATTAATTGTGAGTATTTTAAAGTTACAGATAACTCAACCGACCTTAAATATTAATATTTGTATATAATATATATGTAATTTAGAATCCAATGATAAAATATCACCATTAAAAAGTTGCTCTAATATCTAACCTACATCTTATAAGGTTGTGCTAATTAATGGTTATAGCCAACAAGTTTATAAAGTCGCAAATCTTTAGCTATAAGATGGACCAATCAAACACTTATCTCAGACCTAACCAAAACTGAAGTCCGATCAAACCAAAAACATAGCCAGGTCAACAATAATAAATGATTAGCTGGCATCAAAAGTATATAACGACCACAAATTTAGATATTGGAGTATGTAATATGATGAATACAACATAAATTTAGATATTGGAGTATGTAACATGATGAATACAACATAGAAGTCTTCAACCTCTAGGACCGATATATTTGATGAGAGGTCTCAGCGGCGTCCAGTGATCATACCAGAAGCTAGCTTTTTGTCCATTACCAACCTGGCATCTTAAGAACCTTTCAGCAAGACTGCGAAGCTTCAGAAGAGATTTTCCATATCCAAGATCCCTGATTTGATGCATCCAAGCTCCAAATACTCATTTCGCTTAATATATGGCTCTTACACCAAGAGGCCCACAATGATTCATTCTCATTGAACAAGAGCCAAATCAGCTTAAGGGATAAGGTTTTGTTCCACAAGTGGAAGTCCCTCAAGCCCATACCACCCTCAGACTTTGGTAAGCAACAGACCTCCCATGAAACTCTGGCTGTAGCTCTTGATGTTATGTTGCCATTCCAAAGGAATCTACAGCAGAGAGATAGAACTTCTATATCGTAGAACTATATCGTACATTTTATTACTTTTAGCTATGTATAGTCCACGTTTTCTCAAATGAGGCATGATCTACTGATAATTACTTAATACGTGCATGTAGCTATTTTAATAAATATCCACGTCACTATAATTTGAACTCTACATTAGATTTGAATATCTCATTCATGTGATATAACTACCTAAAAATTCGTATACTGCATTACGTAGTAAAGGAAACGATAAAGAAAAAAAACAAGAGCACATGACGAGATGACATATATCGTCCCTGATATGGTGGAGACCCTAAACAATTTAGTAAGGAATTTTCAAAAAAAAATTTTTTTGCAAATCGGGAGCCTTTTTCCATACTAATTTTTGTAAAAATTTTGGGGGTCCTAAGCGAATGTTTCACCTCGCTATGCTCAGGACCACCCCTGGGTTTATCACAAGAAAAATAATCGAAGAGAGCTAAGCGGTCCCACTTAAATGCCAGTTTGCAAACATAACATTTTTGTATAATCAAAATCAGTAAATAAAGGGGAGGGAGAGAGAGACTTTTTTTTTGAACAGCAGAGAGAGAGAGACTAGAAGGTCGTATGTTGGTTATAAGTAGTTGGCTATCTTTTTCAGTCATCTGCATTCACATGCACACTTAACTCCAGTCATCATCACCATTACCGTTATCATCACAATACAATCATCACTATATATAAGCTGTACCGTATGCTTGGATCACTTGAATCTAACAGTCCTCACGTTGTGGGTGGGGGAACTTGAACTACTGAAGAGGCAAGAAGGAAAAAGTCAATCCAAAGTGAGCTTAATGATCGTAGCCCAATTAATAATAGGCCTCATTGCTATAGCCCATTTAGTTTGCTCGGCCTCATTGCCTTCATCAGTTTCAGTTTCATCTCTCCCTAAAACATAAACGATATTTTGTCATCCTAAAACATAAAATAAAACTATATTCCAAAGTTTTTTTCACAACAATTTATTCCTACAATTTATATTGAGCAGATTGTTTTATGTTTTGCTTACATGTTTGTAAAATTCCAAATATTTCCATAAAGAGTATTAAACAATTAATTTAATCCCTTATTTAAACAAACAAATAATACGACCATTATATTTTAATTAGCAAAAGCTTCGGATTCTATCCGACAAAACAGCATTATACTTTTTTTCTTCTGCCAGCAAATCATAAAACTGGTTACAATTGAGATCGCTCGCTCATCAGAATTTTCAATCTTCCTCCGATATCGAGAGAGAAACCACACAAAAAAAAATGAGACACAACTGCTGCCATCTCTCCTTCGCTTCCGTCCTGAAGATCCTCAATTTCCTCCAAGCCTTCATCGGTATCTCCATCATAATCTACTCTATATGGATGCTCGATCAATACAATCGTCACGTCCCCGTCGACCCTCCTCCTCCTTCTCAGCCTCCCTCGGCTTCTTATCCCTTCTCTAGCTCAGGAATCGCTATCAACAGTCTCTCTGACTCCCTGAACAAACCCATCGGTCTCCTTCTCCGAGATTCGGGTTTCCACCTCCGTTCCCTAGATCTTCCTGCTCCCTGGTACTCCTTTTTGTTATAAAGTTTCCATTTTCAGGGTTTCGATGTACTAAAGTTTCCATTTTTATGGTTTTGGATTTATGATTAGTCAATTTTGAATCTTCTTATTAATTTGTGTGTTTTTTATAGAAAAACAAAATGATAAAGGTCAAAGCTTTGAATGCATGATGATGATGATGTGTTTTGGTATTATTAAGCAGTTTAATGTTACGAAGGAATGTTCCAATTGGTTTTGGTTTTTGAAATTGAATGCAGGTTCATATACTCTTTCATGGCGATTGGGATCTTGGTCTGTATTGTCACTGTCATCGGTTTCATTGCAGCTGAAGCTATCAATGGCTGCTGCTTGTGTTTCGTATCCTTTTTTATTATATACTTCTTTTATTCACTAATGTGGAAACGTATATTAGCAAGTTTAATTCCTTGATATGTCTGTCTGTCTTAGTATTCAATCCTCAAAACTCTTGTCATCATACTTGAAGCAGCTCTCGTTGGATTCATTGCCATTGACCGTCACTGGGAGAAGGTGAGGTTCACTTCTTCAACATTCGAAATCTTGTATCTTGCGTCCTGCTGTGCTGAAACGGCCGTGTCTCTCTTTTAGGATCTTCCTTATGATCCAACTGGAGAACTCACTAGCCTTCGAGCTTTCATTGAAGCAAACATCGATATTTGCAAATGGGTTGGGGTTGGCGTGGTAGCTATCCAGGTTAACTAACTAGCTCACTTCTTTACCTTTTTTCCAAATTTAAGTTATTTCATATGCTTCTCTCTCCTTAAGATTATTTTTTTTTGTTTTTGTTTTTTTGGTATTGTTTCAGCTACTGTCTTTGCTACTGGCTATGGTTCTAAGAGCTATGGTTTCTCCTAGGCAATCAGAGCTTGATGACGAAGATGATTATGAGAATCCGATTAATAGAGCGCGTGAGAATCTTCTTGCTCCACAGACTAACCAGACATCTTCTGGATCAAGCAATATTGACAACTGGAGGTCCAGAATCAGAGAGAAGGTACAAAAAAAAAACTCCTCAACTTAGTACCTGAGGTTTAAGCTTTTGTGTTTGATTGTGTTTTTATTCTTCTGCAGTACGGATTGAACAACGGCCAGAGCCAGAGTCCCTCAGTCTAACTCAAAAGATTTGAGTTCGTGTGTGTGTGTTTGGTATCACTACTTTCGTTTTGTTCCTCTCTTGCTACCTTTGTAACTTTCAGAGTGTGCATAAGTATTACACAACTTTTTAGATTGGAACATTGGTTTCTCCCTCTGGTGTGTTTGCACAAAAAGCGTAACGAGATTTGTGTTTTAAAAATGGGAACAAAGTGCTTATTGCTTTGCTTTAACAATATGGTCGTCGCATAGCATTTTTGTTCTTCCCCTCAATCGTTACAAAAAAAAATTGAGACACATAAAGACAAAAACTACACTTAAATCTTACATTTTTTATTCAAATGTAGTAGTAGTTACTTGTTCTGCTCTAATCTTCATTGTGTAAGATCGAGAACGGCTTCCTCTACGAGCTCCTGCAACAATGCTCTTTCGATACCAATCCCAAGGTCGTCTATTTCAGCTTGAAAGCTATGCATCCATCTCCTCCCAACAATCTCTTCCTTCACTAGACTCTCTGCAGCCACGCTGTTTGCGTCTATGTCCTCTACATACTCATCTGAAAGCCAGTCCTTTACCTGGGACCAGACATGCTCCACCAACTCTAAAGGCGGAGAATCTTGGCCCATGCGTGGTGTTGTAGTCGTTGTTTCTGAAACGATGGAGTTAATGCAGTCGAAAATGAGCTTACGGGTTGACCTGTGTTGTCTACGTTTTCCTTCGTTAACGAACTCCTTGATGTTGTTATCTAGGTTGGTGTATTTCTCTCTGAGTGAAGGGTCTAAGGGATGAGAGAGGGTGCAACCCTTGCTGAAACCAGCAGCTGTTAATACCGTTTCTATGAATAAGAACCAGTCTTCATCCTCATGGACTCCTCTCATTGCGGGTTTAGATATGTTGTCTGTGCAAGAGTCATCATCCCATGAGAGGATCCGAGCAATAGACCCGATTGGTGGTGATTTGTCTATTAGATTAGATTTAAGAGACATCTCCTCTCCTGATGAGAAAGCAAACATTTGGATAAAAGCATTAGAGTGAGAGCTGAGTAACCAAACTCTCTTGAAAGAAAAGTTAAGTTTACCTTGAGTTGTTGTCCATAGCTTGCTTGATGTGGAACATTCTGGAGTGCTGACACCTTCCTCTTCAAATGGAGGAAACAGAACAGAAACTGGACTTAGCTCGTCCTGTTTCTCACTTGTATTCCCAGCCTCTAGGGGCTTCGGTGTAGTCAGTTCCTCCTGCAAACAAATCAAAATGAATGTTCAGTATCATAAATAGCTCTTCGAGGTTAAAGAACTGGTGGGAATACCTCGCCTGGGATTATGCTTTGTTGTTGTAATGCATCAAGAGGGAGACGACAATCTTCGCTGGGAAGAGTCACTGAAGAAGGCGTTGCTAGCTGAGACATACTACTACTGTACTGAGATGTATCTCTCTTCTCCTTGCTTGCTTTCTTGTTCTTGAATGAGAACAAGTTGGAAACTTTCCATGAAGATTTCAAGCTTCCCGTCGTCTCAGTAAGCTCTTGCGGAAGCTGTGCTTTGGAAACGTCAGAGACTGATTTTGACCTTGCAAGGATATTCAGAGAATCACCAGCCATTTCCACTTGATTCAGATGAGTGGTTATACACGATGTAGACACCCTTGTCTCAGGTACTATCTCTTCGTAGGATGATCCACTTGTCACTTTGGTCTCTGAGAGTGCTAGCATTTCACCTAAGGTGCTTGAGCTTCTCGGTACGTGTTTATGCGGCTGAGTGCCGCCGCTTCTGGTTACTGACATCAACGCCCATCTTTCAGAGAGTCGCTTCTTAGCCTCTCTGCAGACAGATGACTCAGGAGAAAACGAGGCTCGGCTGAAAGAGGAAGGAGAGAAAGGACTTTCAAACCTATTAGGACAGTCCCACGAGTGTCTAGAAGCTGGTGACATGATCTCATCAGAATCACTAAGGTTTCCCACTGGATCTTCGTTATCAGATTTGTTAAACGAACTGTCATCACCATTATAACCATTGGACAAGACAGAAGAGCATTGTGTCTCATTCCTGTGGTGGTGACCCATCAGATTCTCTCGCACTTGCATCATTATTTCCTTTGCCACTTCTTTAGACTGATCAACATCTCCAGACTCATCAAAATAGCCTTCATTGGGTACACCTCTCGGAGTGGATGGCGATGATGAAACACCTTTCATATCTAGAGACTTCCCTAGACTAGGCTTCAAGACAACAATACGTGTTGGTTGTAAAGGCCTTTCCTCGCCTCCTCCTCGGTTTCCCCATCCACTTGATGAAGAAGCAGATTTCTTAACCTGCTTGTTCTTCCTCCCTTGAACCACAAATCTCTCTGTCTCAACAGCCTTCGAAGGTCTCAATACTGTGATGCGTTTCGCCTCTGACTGTGTAGGAACAGTCTGAGAAAGTTGCTGAGAGAAAGAGTTTGATTCCTGGAGCAACTTAACAAACAAATCCTTGTTGGAGCTTAGAACTTCAAGAGCCTCTTGGAACTCTTTGGATTGGTGAAGACTGTCATCTGTAACAAGTCGTTTCGCTTCTGCAAACTTCTGACGAACAAGTCTCTCAGTCGCAGCACTTTCATCATACCTTCCTTTTCTAGGCGAGCTATCTCTTGAACGACTCGCTTTCTGAGGAGGCGACTGCCACATTTCATACACATCTTTATATTCTCTGCTGAGCTCCTGATACTTGTGGACTTCATCATCATCCATCACCGGATGATTCAGCGAAGAGTGTGAATAGCTTCTGGATTTGCTTCGCTGTGTAGCAGTCTGGGGAAGAGTCTCCAAACCCATCAACTTCGCCACCACGTTAGTAGGGCTCTGTTTAGGCTCAACTTCTTTTGACATTTCTCGAGCGATGAGCTTCTTCATCGGTGTACCACTTACTTTGCTAGAAGCACTTCTCCTTAAATCAGACATAATCTGTGCAAACAGTACAGGCAAGAAACATCAAGTGGTGCCGATAAGGAAAATGACAATGTTTCTCATTAATTAAACCAATTTTTTTTTTACCAGTTCAGCTTCTGAATGGCCTTTATAGGAGGGGCTTGGCATTCGAGACACATCAGATCGGCTCCTTGACAGAGAGGATCCTGCCAACAAACTACCTCATGTCAATAACACACAAGTGAATACCAAACTCAAAAGAGATGCTATAAATAAGACAGTCGCATACAGTGAAGTCCTTGGAGCTAAAACAACTTGGACTAGTGAAGAAACTAGTGGCAGAGGGAGTTGAGTGATTACCATCACGATGTGGTTTATCTGTAAGCATCTTGTTCCCATTGACAGCTGTACCTAGATCAAATAGGTTTACCATCCTCCCCAAGCATCCTGGAACTGGACTCTCAATCTTTTGAACCTTTCTGCCTCGGAGCTCATTCATTTTTGGTCCCTGCAGTTTCACAGCTTTTAGTTACTTATTATATAAGGTTGCAAAATGAAAAAAGATTTTGGTGGAACCTAAAAGATCCAGGAGAAGGAGAGTTTAGAAGAAGAGAGTGACTTTCTTCTAGCAGCAAAAGAAGAATAGGCCAAAAAGCATATAACAAAACAAGAGTCTATACAAAAGGGAAGAAGAATAAGATTCTGTAATCAAAAGGGACACTTCATAGAGTCTATACAAAAGGGAAAGATGAACCAAATTACCATTTTCACATGACCTCTCACAATCAAAAGACATACACTTTTTGTTGTATACTCTATGAAACAAACTCTTAAGTGAAAAGTAAAAAAATAATTACAAATCAACCTTGGCTCACGCCTTTGTGATCAAATTCAGAAGGAAACGAGTCCTCAGGCACACTGGATCTGAAACTAACCAGATTGCTTGAAGCCAATCAGTGATAGATCATAGAACACTCTAGTAATCTCTATGAACTCTCATAATCATATCATACATATATATAGACACTCAAAATGTGTCCCACTAGTCACAAGCACTAATAAATGCGACTACTTTATTTTTTATAACAAACAGGAGAAGAGTAAAAAAAACAATAAGAAAAATTAGAAAAGAAAAACTGTAACTTTGGCTGCAGGACAGATAAGAGAGAGGAAGAAGCTAATCGGTGCAGAGAGAAGGAAAAAAGGTATAAGATCAGAAGAATCTATATTTCTAAGTAAGAAAAAGAGATCAAAGCAAACAAGAAAAATGTGAAAGCTTTTGTAAAGTGGAGATCAGAGAAGCAAATGAGTCAGATACTTTTTCAGCTTTTTAAGTCATAAGGGGGATGGAGGAAGAGCAGACCTGTGAAACTGTTAGGAGGTTAGCGGGCTAAGTCAGAAAACTCAGCCGGGAGAAGATGCCGCCGGAGATGAAGAACAAGTAGCCAATCTGCCTTTCTTCTCTCTCTCTCTCTCTCTTTCTGAGGGTATCTTCCACGCGCTCACCGAGTGGGAAAAAGGGAGAAGCCAAGGGGGGAGAGTTTTAATAAAATAGAGTTTTCTTTTACGGAATATCAAGTACAGACAAAACATATGAAGAGAGAGAGAGAAAAGAGAAGAAGCTAGGAAGAAAGAAAATGCTGCTCTGTACTCTCTCTACTTGCTCATTTTTGTTCTTTTTCTTTTGCATTTTCCAATTATTTTAATTTTTCTCAATATGTATTTTGGTTTTATTACAATCACTACTATAATACTATTATTTAACAATATTGAACTGAGATTAACTGATATTAAATTATAAAATGCTACAACGGAATCATCGGACTAGATGAATTAAAATGCTACGACGGAATAATACATCTAGTTTTGTAAATGTAATTCTAAAGCTCGCTCGGTTAGTTAATTACTCGCCAATAAAAAATAATAGACGGTGCTTTGTACAGTTAATTTTAGGGAGGGGTCAACGTAAGCAGGCAATATAGTCAACAACTGTGGTTGTAGTACTTTAAGATGTTCAGACTTCGATATGAAACCTATTAGTCAACAACAAAGGAACAACAACAACAATTCAGAACATCCAAAACTATTCACATGTTTGGTGAAGAAAAATAATGAAAATGAAAAGTGATGTTAAACTAAACTTACCAAGCGGATAAAAAGCTAATCAAATTATGATAATACTGTATCTCTATTCTTTTTTGTTGCATGGATAGTTCGTCCCAACTTCACATTCACAATGAATGCTTTTGACAAAAATTTGGTATGGCCCAACAACTATATACCTTGCTTGTACTGCTTTCACAGTTACTATCGATAATATATTGTGTAAGGATTCTTTGTATATATAAACATGCTCGTATTTATAAAATAACTATCCATTGTTGTTTTATTGCTGACATTTGATAGGCTCAACTTAATAAATTTGTCCCAGAATAAATGCATATATTAATTATTTATTTATTGCTCTTAAATTCAGTGGATGCAATTTTCATGAGGATTTTTCTTCGTATACGCATAATTTAATTTTTTTCTCATAGAGAACAAATCGAGCAAACACACAAGTTAAACATATAAAATTTACGATCGTATTCTAAATCTATATATGTTACTCGGTTGGTTTACATCAAATGTATATGTTTCGCTAAAATATCGAATGCGGATCGTATGCAAAACGAAAGCAGTGCTAAACCAATGATCACAGTCATCTCTGACTATAATGAATAAGAAGAAAAAGACTGCTAATTTCCTTTTTTATTTTTCCATATTTCTATTAGTATTTTTATTTGACAATTGCAATTTAATACAACAATACAAGTATACAAGCGCTAATTTTGTCAAGTGACGGGTAGAAACTTTATTGGTTACAGAACCGAACGAACATAACTTGTCCTTTTCATGTATGGGCAACAGAATGATGATCCATTTCTCTGCTATCGAATTACTATTGGGGATGACTATCGGTATCGATCATTCCATTTATTGTTTCCTATACTGTATTTTTCGATATTTAACCCTAACAAGTTTGTGATAAGGGTTAAGACCTATACTATATGTTTCCTGGCTATATAGTTTATTGATAATTTCTAATATGTAGAACATGCATGCTCAAGCCATTTAAATTATGCAGTTGCGAAGGAGACGATGCGCCAAATTAATTAACAACAATCGTAATATGTCTTCTTCTAGTAACAAAAAGATAACGACTAGGCTAGTTTGATTGGTTCCGTATGTTTTATATGCTAAAATAAATTTGGGACCAAATAAAAGAAAAACTGAAATGGACCAACCAATATATATGTATCTTTAATTTTCAATTAATAAAAACAATAATAGTATCAGAAAGAGCAAGAAAACCGCAGAACCATGTCTTTTTTTGTAAACTAGAACCATATGTCTTTAACATTTACATTTTTTAACTTTTTTTTTAATAGCTTGTATCTCATATTTACACAGTCAATATGTTTGGAATTCCGCAAGAAGTTATTGTATTTATTTTTTTGATTGAAAAAGTTATTGTATTTAAAAGAATAGAACGACGACAGTACTAGTATTACATATTTTGTTATATGTAATATAAACACGATTACGACAAAAAAAGTGGTGGTGAAACAAAGGATGACACGCCCAGATGACTTTTCCCGAAGATACATAGTACTTGTTGTAACTTAATATCTTTTTTTAATCAACGTTGTAACTTAATATCTTATGATAATTTGAGGCTTTGAATATAAAGATTTTACTGTCACGGGACGGACCCTTATCAAAGCTACATAAATCACAGATAAGCCATAGTACTCCACCCACGTGTTTAGTCCACAGTTTCACATTCCCACCGGTTGACGGTTCACAACACCGGTATAGAACTAGACCATCGATTTTTTTTTTTTTTGGTAATCAAGACCACAGAATTATTATCAGCTTGCTTAGAATTTAAATCTTTAATCGTTCCTTATTATGCTTTGTCACAATGGAAATTATGACGGTGATTATGAGGTTAAGACGACGTGACGATGAAGGGTCCACTAAACAGCGTAACCAACCAATCACGTAAGTTGGGGACACGCCAGTTGGATTTTATATTTTTAAATAACTGTTGTCCAACCGTGTAATCTCTCCATTTTTGTCATAATGCTAATGACTAGGGAGTATAATAAGAGACCATAAAAAGATTATGGTATAATAAGAGACCATAAAAAAATTATGGACTGAGAGTTAATACAACTAGTCTCTGATTAGATGCCCATTTATATTTCTTATGTCAATTTGAATACGTACTAGTCTTGCAAGTTGGTGTATAGAACTGAACAATGCATACATGTTTAATCAAATTAACCGGGCTTAGAATTAAGAGATCAGCTTCAAAAATAACAGAGAGAGAGAGAGAGAGAGATTAGTTTAAAATTACAGATCTTAATAAGGGGTTATAATTCGTCTACGTCGTGTATGGTCTATTAGTATAGTACAACAGCATAAATTATAAAGTGTACAGTTTGGTGCAAGAGCTTTTAGGAACGTTTGCCAAGTTGGTGGAGATTATTCAACGTTGTGGGGAACAAATCTGTAACTAGAATTGGCTAGAAACCGGCTAGGTTTGACTTGAATAAGCACGGTTTAAGAACAAATGATGTTGGGATTCAGTTGGATTCAGTTGCTAAGTTGTAGGAGTAAGAACAAATGATGGTGGGATTCAGGTGGGATTCAGTTGGATTCAGTTTGACTTTTTGTTCACTGTCTACAAAAAGCCCCAATGGGGCTGTCCACGGTCTTACGGATATGTGGGCTTTCGATGGGCTGTATTGAGCTGATTTTTGTAATTCTATTTTCGACTACAAATACAAGAATCCTTACGGATTAAATTACAACCAAAAAGATTTTTCTTTATTCCAATTTTATCTTTAATTCCATGTCATCACATTATCCTTGAGAACGATGTGTAATGTCCACGTGTCAGATCTCAAGAGGAGGGAAACGATTTTGTTTAACCCAAAACATCTATCACCTCTTTTCTTAGCCGAGCAAATTACAAAACAATCTAAAGAACTCACTCTTTCCTGTCAGAACAACAATACGAAGCAAAAAATTAAATAATTATAATCCCAGAGATGTCGATGATGTCAGCGTCTTCGGCGTTTGTTTTGACGGCTAACGTCACGGCGGCCACCGGCCCTTCGTCTTCCAGGAACTCAGTGTCTTTCTTACCGATGAGAAGGGCTGGTTCTAGACTTGTAGTCAGAGCAGCCGACGAGGCCGCTGCGGAAACATCTTCTTCAGAAGGTGCACCAGCAACTGCCGTGGCTCCGGGTGGAGCTGCTGCCACCAAACCAAAACCGCCTCCGATCGGCCCTAAGAGAGGGTCCAAGGTCAGCTAACCTAAACCATCTTTGCATCTACTACTAACATGTGTTATGCATACGCTAAATTGTATTGGAGTTACTTTGATATTTAGAAGTTACATGTTATAGTCCGATATTTAAATAATCTTTTGGGGGGTTCGTAGGTCAAGATCCTAAGGAGAGAATCCTACTGGTTCAAGAACGTTGGAGCAGTTGTGGCCGTTGATCAGGTAACACATTGTACTCTCCAGTTAATTAACGATCTAATTGTCACATTATACATTTCATCATGGGTTTTGTATAATTTTCTTACCTGGTTGGTTTGTTACAAACGTGCAGGATCCGAAGACTCGGTACCCTGTTGTGGTCCGGTTCGCGAAAGTGAACTACGCCAACATATCGACCAACAACTACGCATTGGACGAGGTTGAAGAAGTCAAAGCTTAAAAAATGAGAGCTGTAAAAACAATTGTGTGTTACTTGGTTTAATGTTTATACCATTCTATCTGTCTGTAACTCGACTTATGTACCGACAAGTTTTACCATTATTTATTTTCTCGTTCATCTCGAGTCAGAAAATAATTATGTCAGCCGTGGATTCATCATCTCTCAGCTCATGGTTAACTCTTTAACCATGTCATGTCTATGCGAGAACACTCGTTAAGTTGAGATAATTATTATCTTCTTTAAGCTTAAGGTAAGCTTTGTCATTTGCTTTCTGGATTACTTTGGAGATCACTAAATTACTTACATGATAAATGTATTTATTTGAATGATGTTCGATGTGTAAACATAAAAAAATGAGGTTCAATGTTTACAAAAGAGAGAAAAGAAGTTAAAAAACTCCTCCAAGCTCCATATGCAAAAATCTCCAAAAAAAATACTATTTTATCATTTCCTCTCAAGTCTGTTCGGTTTTACCGTTGGCTTCAGCTAACATCAGCTCCAGTTCTCCTTTCCTGTTCAGCTTCACTGTATCTGTAGTAACAATAACAAGAAGATAAGACAGAGAACTGAGGTGAAATCGTTCCAAAAATTTGGACAAAATACCGGGGCGGGGATCCCAGAGAAGTAGGATAAAATATTCTCACTGAATGTGTAGTAGACGAAACGAATAAAGCGAGAGAGAGAGATGGAAAGTACCTGTGCAGCCACCAATGTGCTTGCCTCCTGATTATTAGGACAAACGATTATAGACTGTTATGTGTTGTCATGAACTTAAACTATATTCATTGTCCAAGTATGCGCTCTTGAGTTTTCAAGGCAAAGTATTTAAGTAAGTGAAGATATGTGATGATCGGTTACAAACAAGTTTAGAACCAATTACCTACGAACACATTAGGAACAGTGCGTTGGCCAGTAAGTCTTTCCAGTACCTTCTGCAGTTGTGGCCCTTGTGGACCTGAAAAATGAGCCAGAGAAGGTTCAAAGTTAGAGATAAAAGAATCTGAATGCATTGATAATGATATGAACTAAAATTCAAAATACCAAAACCAATTGAAAAAAAATTGAGCCTAAAGCGCAAATACTAATGGGATACTTCCAAGTCCTAACGACTAGTATCTAAAGCCAATGATATATCCTCCTATTAAGTTTCAATAATCAAATCCATACATCACTCTAACCTGACCAATGTGTGAATGAATATATCTATTTTTATAAGCAAAAATGAAAACATACCAAGTTGATCCAATTCAATCACCAGTGGCTGAACACCAATTCTCTTGAACAGTGTCTTCACTTCAGAACAGTATCTTCAATCAACAACAAATTGGTTTGTAAGCAAAAGAATCACATAATTTGTGTGTTTAGCAGAAACATTACAAGAAGTGAAACACGTACGGGCACCAAGTTTTGGAGTAAACAACGACAGTGTTATCATTCACAGTTTTCTTCACGCTCTCCTCCATTCTCGATCCGAAGGAAGAAGACGAATCAGCCGAAGACATGGCTCGAACAGAACATGTCTGCTTTAGACATCTCTTGAGAGGAGACCCCACGGAGTTTCTGATGCCGATGCTTATCAGAGACACCGAGTAAGAAGATGAAGAAGAGATTAAAGGAGGAAACGAATCTAGAGGCGACGATGGAAGTTTCAATGTGTTCAATGCTGTGACTGCCATGGCTATTTTTCTGACCCCTTGGATTCTCGGAAAGCCAGACAGATTCTTGGAACTTATTGTTTGAGTGGTACTTGTTGTCTCTCTTGTGACTTTTGTCCTTTTTCTTTCTTGCAGGAACTTATTACGATCATACTCACTGGGCCTTTATTATAATTCATGGGCTTTACTATTGTACAATTTTGTTCTGTTTAATTCATGGTTCTATACACTAATGGGCGGGCCTTACAGCCTTCAATCTATACCCGCGAAAGCACACTTCTTAAAAAAAACTAGTTTTTTTTCTTGCTTTTTTGTTTATCGGGGTTCTATCTTAATTCTTAAATTATATACTAAACATCTTATTTTATACTTATTTTTATAATAACTTCATTTTAAACTTTTTATTTTTTCTATAATTTCATACTATCAAAAATATATAATCTTTTAGGGTTTTCTTATATATTTTTTTGATGAATGTTTATGAAAAACAAAATTGAATTGAACGTCTACTTAGCTAGATGACCCATGTAAATTATGTCATTATTAAAAAAACTGACCCTCTTAAAAGATTACCCTACCTCCGCCACTGGTATGTACCCATTCGAACATTGTAGTGTATTTGAAATTGAACGTATTATGTTTTGGCAAGCTAGCCAGCAAATCAGATAAATTATTTATTGCTGTTCTTTTCTTTCCATCGAATTCTTGTAATTTTTACACTGCCAATACAATCTTTACCAAGTTCATTTGGCAAGTTTTAAAGTTTTTTTTTGTACTGGCTTTCAAAAGTGTTTTATGGAGTAGTTGTTAATCGTCGTGTATGTTGTAGCTAAATGATATTTGTATTTAATTGCGAGTGTAAACTCTCTATAATCCCATGTTCATATCTACTGACTATTGTATGTGATTTCTGCATGTGGATCAGTTGGACTTTGGTTCGAATGCTTTATCTGAGGTGAAATTTGCCAAAAGAAAATATATTTACCAGAAAAGATGCTCACCACCACAATAAGTCGAACGTTTTGGCGACACAACTACTAAATCCAAAAATTTTGTCGTTTACGCTAAGATGCCATAACAAAAAAAAATCGTGGGAAAGTTGTGATTTTAAAGAAACAACTCATCTATGGACCTACCTTGATAAGATCATGTGGGGACTTTTTGACTAGTTGTAACGTCATGGGTTCGAATTATTTCATTGTTTCTCAATTTGTTATTTGTCTATATCCCACCAACATCTTCTTCATTCATTTATAGCTCAAATCTTTGTTCTACTGACATGCATCTACATATAGTATATCTGAACACATTTTATATGTAAATGATATATATTAAATATTATATTAATGCACACACACAAAGATAACCCACTTTATCAATAAACAATTGTATCATAAACGGGCTAGAAGAATTGGTAAGTATCCTTACTTGTTCAAGTTCTTGTGTTGTCCCTGTCCATCCCATGTTTATAAATGTATATTCAAGACTGGCACAATTGCACAAATGAAATGCATTAAAATTCGGGGTATATTATCATACCCGATTCCTATATATTTCCGGTATTAGAAATAATGTGTAAAATTATAGTTTAAGATGTCCTATACAAATTTTAGGTGTTGAATACAAGTTTTAGGTTGAACTTAAATATCAAAAACCACATGTATAATTTGTTTAGTATATCCCTTCTGCACCTATCACTTCCGAGACCTGATTTTCTGGATATTTTCATATTCTCTTAAGATGATCAAGATTGAGAGTAAGAGAGTAAAAATGAATGCTCATTAATTTAAGTGAGGAAGAGTTATATACATGTAAATCACTTTGTACACTAAACCAACTATTTCATCATACTAAATCATGTAAAGTAGAATAGAATATGAATAATATTATTGTGTTGTGATTAATATGAGAATACAAGACACATATATATAGCGTTAACATTAATACTAAATAATGTTAACTTTTCTAAATATTTAATGGAAATATGCTAAGAATATCTTGAGGTTAATTTGTTATTCAAGTTTATCTTTTTATTTTTGAAGGTTTTCATGGGTTTCATGGGATTCACAATCTTGGTCTGTAAGATACATATCTCCTGGTCCAATATATCTCTAATAGCTATATACACTACTCCTTCTGTTTCTCAATAAGTGTCGTTGTAGAGAAAAATTTTCGTTGCAAAATAAGTGTTGTTTTAGCATTTCAATGATTTTATTCTCTATTTTATTTTTTATTGGTTGAATTATATGGATAATGATGATTTTTTATTGAAAATATGCAAAATTAAATGATTTATTAATATATGTGTAAAAGTCTAAAATGACACTTATAATGAAACAGAGGGAGTATTAAATATCTATAAAAAATCGCGAAGAGCTGAATTGAATGTAGTCTCGGAACTAAAATGCTCACACAAACATAGGCGCGACAGTGATTCATTAGAAAGTTTACCCATATCCCAATGGTTAAAACCATGTACGTTTGAATTATTACTATTCACATATATGTTTAGGGCATGAGCAGTGAGAGTCTCTCCTCCCATCTCTCATCATCAAAATAAAATAAAATAAAAAATAGAACAAGAAAAAAGAAGAAAGAAGAAAGGAAAAGACAAGGGATGTCAATTTCAAAAAAAAAAAAAAGACAAGGGACGTACCTTGAAGAAGAAACGTCCAAACAGTAATGTGAGAGACTTTTCTCATATGTGTCTTTATCTTAGTGATTCATTTTTATTTTAACTTAAAATTTATTCAAATTACTTAATAATGATAATATAATAAATGTAAAATATTTAAGGTAGATACTCTACCACTAAAAATGCTCTTAGAGTAAATACCAAATTTGAGAAACTAAATTTTTATATCCACGTAGACAAAGTTATAAAAACCCCTTCATGAACTAGTTGGAGAAGTCATCCGTACTCGTATAATCTATTAGAGCACCCTCAATGCTGAAAACCCAATTTAAGTTTTTAAAACTTTTTCTTTTTTTTTATTTTTCTGATAAAAAAAATTAAAATTGCACTAATCGTGGGTCGCCACGAATCGTGGAACCCATAAACAATGCTAAAATTCCACAGTCAAAATCTCTTGTTTAGCGACGATTTGCCTTGATTTTCTCTCTTTTGTGGGCTCCCCACCTCTAAATACCCTCTAAAAACCTTAGTTGTTGATGCTCTTAGTTTCTTTTGGTGAGTATTTGCAGCATTGTAATTTAGAGGAGCCTCTTACCTAGAAAACTAATAAAATAATTGAAAATGGGAGAGAATGAGAGTAAAAAGGGAGGATCATCTCTTCTTCAAAGGACTGCCTTATAATTTAAAAAGACTCAAAAGCATGTGTCTGTATTTTATTGACACACTTCTATTTTTAACTTTATGTTTTAGTCACATAATTTATTTACTTGTCAAAATTAATATATTAATAAAAAGGTGCCCTGCTTGAGAAGCTAAACACTAATGATGCTCTTAATCGTCGGACTTATAAAATATGAGTTACTTAAATTGGACTTTTAAACATTGCGCGTGGTAATATGAAGTGCTTGTTGTTTTCTTCTTTCTTGTGTTTAGTGTAGAGGAGTATCTTTCATTTTCCACAATTGAGGTAGTTCATCTAACAGACATAGGCATGTGAGAGGAACAAACCCTAGTTTTTTTTTTGCAGACTTTGGTAATTTGTATGGTGGAGGTGGACAATATGGCCCTTGAACATGAGTGAATTTTTCATTGGAGAATTTGTGACCATTCCCATGTGTTACCACCCTTTTACTCTTTGTCATTGTTAGCCTCAAATCAAATCTCACCTCATATTGATCAGTATATATATACCTATACCTTGTTATATTCAAATCAAGTAATCAACATTAGGAGTGTCAATTAGGGTCTAAACCGACTATCTGATTGTATCCAGTTATACAAACAGTTTTAGATTTAGTCTTTTTTATCCAAACAGTAATCCGTCACGAATAAAATAATCCCAAATGGTAGCTAAAATTTCGGAAAAGATGTAATCGACTGTTTTGGTTAATTGGAAAGTCAAGACTAAACCGAAATATACACAAACATGTTAAAGATGTAGTCGAAAATGTCAAATTGATAAGATGCATGACAACTTTAATTTAAACCAAAGTCGTATAAAATCTTTCTACGCAACAAAAAGAAATGCAAATGACATTGAGTGCAAGTCGACGCATATCTACCTATACTTGATAGATTCCTAGCTAGCTAGGTGATGATGCCCTATCTGGCTCTAATGTAACGAAAATTGATCAGAGGAATATTATGTGTGAATGTGAGGTGACAAGTGACGAATATGGATTAGTTACAAAAAAAAAAGTGACGAATATGGCAAAGACAAAGAAGAAAGCAAAAAGAGTAATGGTCACTTGAAATCAACATTTCCGTGTAGTTTCTAAATAGGTAACATGAGGTGAGGGTACATGTGAGACTAGATGATGATCTCCATGGCCTTTGAAATAGACTTCACGTAATAATGTATATGGTCATAATCATCAAAATTCCCACTTCCAAGATATTATAGACATATCCAGTTCAAGTATTTTGGCGGAACTTTGAATTTACTACTTATGGAGCTAGGTTCCCTTTTTCTTTAATCGATATATTGTGAATAAAATATGTTGACGTCTATCTGAAAACATCTTTAGGTGTAAATGATTCAATACTAAGGTATCAAAAAAATTTATATTCCTCCGAGTAAATATCATTTTGACATTTTTTACACAGATTAAAAGTGATGAAAATATACCTAAGTTATTATTAATTATACATTATTATTTATAAAATTAATACAATTTACAATTAATTTCCAGCTAAAGATAAATATGACTGGCATTAAAATTGTAAAGTGATATTTTTTATATAACAAAAAAATTATAATAATATTTATTATGAAATAGCGGGAGTATGAAAATTTTAATAAAAAAAGCTACTATCTTTATTTTCCATCAAAGATGATAATGATTTTCCAATATAAAAATGATAATATATACCAGCAAGAAAATGTATAGAAAGACTGAAATGCGTATAAACTCCACATATATCGATAATAATTCTAATAATATATGTACAAATGTTGTGGTTGAAAATAGTTTGAACTTTGAACTGATGGCTTTCTTTCAAAAAAAAAAGAACTGATGGCTTTATCCTTTGAGGCTTTGGCGTTGGACATAGGCCGATCTACATCTGATGTGACATTGAAAGATCTCTTTTATTAATGGATCTAAATGAAAAATGGACCCAACACATGTGGGTTTTATTGTCTTCAGAAATCGTATTTACCTTTTTCTTCTGTTTTTTTCCCTAGAAATTCTTCAACATATAAATTGAAATTCTTTTTTGGACTACGGAAATCCGTGCTTTAGAATTTCGGCTAAATAAATTATTTAATTTAGACTCTTTTTTGTCTGAAAATTGTTGATATCAATATATTTAAAAGAAATCTCTAAACTACCATTGTCGATGTTTTATATTTATTTCAAAATTATCAAAATATTATATCTTAAAAAGTACTATATATTACATCACCATGAATATGTGATTTGGTTTAAACGTACTCTAACTTTCCTTAGTTTTTAAACAATAACTATTATATAACAAAACTGGTAAATATACAGATCATGCACTTGATAATAAGTAGACTGCATTGATCAAAAACAAATGAGTGGAATGATCTAATTATATAAGTTTAGATTTTTGGGTTTGAGACCGAATCCAATTTTAGAGTGAATCAGCCTTAATTAGATATACTAACTTCTGGTATCATTTAGAACATCAGGGTACTCATGTCACGTTTATACACATTGCATACATGTTTATTAATTAGCCAGTGGCTATAGTTTAGTTATAGTACGCTGTGATATTGGTCAACGTTGGACACTGTTTTCTTTTTTTCTCTTTTTGTAACATTGTTTTCTACTCTGTTTTACAATAAGTGTCATTTTATGCTTTTATATTTTGTTTCGAAATAAGTGTTATACTACACTTTAATACAGTTTTGTACATTAGATTTATTTTTTACTTTTTTGAATAACCAATAAATTTTTATTTAAATCATTTTCTTTTAATTAGTCATGTAAATGTCAACGTGACACTTATTAAGAAAAGAATGAAATATTAAGAGGGCTATCAAATAAATAAATTACACAGTTTTTTGGGAAGGTAAAAATAACTTCGATTGAAGAAAACGTAGTTACCTAATTAAAAGAATGTACATATTTTCCTTCCGTGCAAAGCGGAAAATCGATGCATGAACCACGACATTAAAAATTGCATTAATGACTCAAATCGAATGTAAAGTGGGAAATTAATTATACGTTCTGTTATTAGGTTGTTATTAGGTTTAATAACCTAATTAGTTAACTCCAACCCACGTAACATAAAAATACTTAGCTATCACATGCATGTAAACAGACTTTTAGTTGCTTTAATTTAAAATTGTTAAAATAATCGTATTAACTAGTTTGAAATTTGCTTTTACTAATCTGTGCATATGTAATGAAGATACTTCTGCCTTCTGGCTAAATAATATTCCCATGAGTTTAGTCAAGCAGCTGTGCGTAGTTAATCAAAGTGTTTGGCAAATAGGAAGTAAGGAATGGGGACAGCAGAATCACCAGTGTAATCTGCTAATTAACATTGTTCGCCTCACAGGATTAATTAGATTTCTTCTTCACTGGAATCCTACAATCTAGTTCGGTCAACAGTACCTCTTCATTCATTCTTCTTCTTGTTTTGGCCGTAGTTATGATTTGTTTCTACAGTTTTGATTCTAATCGTTCTTTGGTTTTTAGTAAATAAAACTAACATTTCAAATATTGCCAACTTCGAATTTGACGTGAAGCCTGCATTTAAAAAAAAAACTAGTCATGTTTGTAGTAAAATTCGAACCGTGACTTCAAAAACTAATCCTAAGGTCAAAGGCAGATTGTTCAAAACCCTTTCTTAACAATGGAAAAGATGGTAAGCCCTTTTGTCAAAAAAAAAAAACAATGGAAAAGATGGTAAACTGAAATTAAGACTTGATGAAAAGTAAGATAGCTTGACATAAGCAGATGAAAAGTAAGATAGCTTGAGATAACAATGGAAAAGATGGTAAGCTGAAATTAAAACTTTTTTTTTACTTTTATAAATATTAGAAAATTGTATACAATATAAATGTCAAAACTATGCAAATTAGGACAAACAAATCAAATCAAAGAAATGTAAAAGAAAAAAAAGGCCACATCATCCTCTGTTTACACAAAACGCCCAAACACAACAAGTGGAGGAGGTAACAAAAAAAACAAACACACACAACACCCTTTGATTCACTTTGGGTCTTCTTCAGAGAGGGCTCTTCTTCTTTACTTCTCTATCTCTGTCCTAAAACTATAAATCATTCTCCTAGCATCAGAACTGTTGAGAGATACATCTTCGAAGACTACCCATAGAGCGTTTTGTGGGTTGTTTTGTTTCTAGTTTCCAAACAGAGCCTATGTCTTGTGCGATGTTTACCGCGTCCATTGACGCACCTGAGAGCCCTCTCCTTGTAAACCCAACCGCATATAACCCGGTCCTTCCCTTCCAACCGCTGTTTCCAATCGCTGTTTTCGGGAAACCATTCTTTGCAAAGAACTCACTCTCCTATAAACAAACAAACACAATCAGTACATATGAAAAACAACAGAGAACCGGTTTGGTTCGACCAACCCGGTTATCAAAATTTAAAAAACTTTTTGTTCTGTTTTCTCACCTGTAGCCAATAAGGGACGTTGCTGCGATAACCAGTAGCGAGTACAACCGAGTCGACGTCGAGTTCCTCTCCATTAACAAGCTCGACTCTGTTTCCGTTAAACCTTTTGACTCCTGGGACCACATCAATCTTTCCCGACCGGATCTTCTCTAAAGCCCCGATGTCAAGAACCGGCGTTTTCCCTTTCGCGCTCTTTAGCTCCATCGGACCCATCTCTGGTCGTTTCAAACCGTATCTCTCGATGTTTCCAAGCACGAACCAACACAAAACCAACAATATCTTGTCCACGAGCCATAAAGGAAACCACTTTAGCATCTTCATCGCAAGCTCAAACGTGGACTTCCCCATTATTTCTCTCGGCATCACATGAACCTGAATTTTTAAAAAAATGTAAAACTTTGATCAGATATTTGATTTTAAATTTCATATTTTTTTATTATAATTTTTTTTAATTTTTTAAATGACTTACGGAGCTTCTAACGACCATGGAAGGCTTGGCGAGATGATTAGCAAGATCAAGAGAAACCTCCATGCCGGAGTTTCCACAACCAACGACCAACACTTTCTTCCCGGCGAACTTCTCGCCGGACTTGTAATCGCAAGCATGGATCACCTCTCCGGTAAACTCAGAAAGCCCTTCGATCTCCGGCATCACCCTCTCCGCATTCTCTCCCGTGGCCACCACAAGCCACCGGCAGATATACTCCACCTCCGTCCGAGTCGACTCAGCGCCGGACACGGTCTTGACTCGCCACAGCCCGCTCGTCTCGTCGAACCTTGCGGTCTGCACGCACTCGTTGAACTTAGGGCTGATCCCGAACCGCGAGGCGTAAGACTCGAGATAGTCGATGAACTGCCGCTTCGTCGGGTACTCCGGGAAGCTCTCCGGGAAGGGCATTTTCGGTAATTGGCAGAACTGCTTCGGGAGGTGAAGCTTGAGACGATCGTACGTTCTTTTTTGCCACAGTGAAGCGATGCAGTCTGCTCTCTCGAGAACCACGAAAGGAACGTTCTGCTCCCTGAGACAGGCGGCTGTGGCTAAACCGGACGGTCCTGCTCCGACGATGACCGGTCCGTTGACCCAAATGCACCGGTTAGTTGCTGCTTCTTGATCATGATCTATCAAACGAAACATATTCTCCATTTTTTCTTTTAAAATTTTCTTTAACGAGTTTTTTAGAAGTTGAAGGTTTGTAGAGGGAGATAGAAGCAATGGTTTTGAACTTGGAATGAAGATAGTGTTTGGAGGTTATGATCCTTATATAGAAAGGAGATACCATGTGGCGTTGAATATTTTTCCCAAGACGATATTTATTTTATTAGTATAATAATCATACTTTATTTTAGCTAAAAATAATAGCTGACTATTTGTGATTGGTTAGAGTTGGAGTACATTGGTTATGATTTTTTTTTTATAATAAACAAATTAGCTAATGGTGTGTGACGGTTGAGCACTTGTAATAAACAGTGGTAATGCTTGACGACGAAGTAATATTTCTACCGACCATTCTTATGTGTTACTTATTACACATCTGTTAATTTAAGATTATACAAGTTATAAATTTAACAAATAAACTAGAGCATTCTGATAGAATAAAAGTCTTAATTAAGTAACTTTTGGTAAGGCGATAGAAATGGAAGTGATGGAATTAGGGAGCAACGATGGTGACTCGTCTTTGATTGGAACTGATTCTCGTAGGACCCCACAAGAGGAAGCCACGTGGGGAAGTAGATGATGACGTGGACTGGACGGCCACGTGGAGAGGATGAGGAGCCAAGCTGTTTGGTATGTGGAACCAAACGACTAAAACCACATCAAGCCCATTCCCTGCCATTAAGCTTCTCCACTATTATTATTTTTTTTGGTCCCGCCATCTCCACAATTTTCATTTTTTTCAAAAGATATGAAATTATTATTTAAAATAATATGTTATTCTTATTTCTTATAATGTTTTGGAAACATACATAGTAGATAATACTGATATTTTCGCAATACGTAATGATATGTACAGAAAATGTGATTATAACATCATATCGATACATCTATCTTATTAAAAGACAGAAGTACCTTTTGGTTTTGTTTGATAACATAAATTGCAGAATCCATAAAAATTAGATTGTTGTTTGAACAGAAAGATAACATATATTTTGGGCTTATGTTTTAAAGAAACTGTTGCTATAGAATTGTGCCATATTATTTAGTTTGCTATTAAAATCCATTTTGATAACTAGATTATTTATTAATACATTGTAATTATTTGTTGTTTATTATAGTTATTGATATTTATAGTTTATATATAATACGTAGGTAAAAATATATTTCTCTCAAATAAATTTTTTTGTCCATTAATACGATAGATACATTATTAATTTTAAAATTACATTTTTCTATGTTATAGTTACAATATCAAATAAACAATGCAAAAATATATATACACTAAGTTATTAGTATTTTTTGTTTTACAAGTACATTAAATACAATAAAATTATATGATATCGAAAAACGTGGACCATATTTTATAAAATCCAATAATTTTCAATTTGGTATAAGTTGATAAAAATTTTACAAGTTAAAGCAAATACACGTCCAGTCGGGCGAGTCATGATCTAGTTCTCTACTTATACTATAAACATCCAAATTAAAGATTAGGTACATTATTACAGAAGTTAGAGTTTTTTTTTTTTTTTCTTTTTTTACAGAAGTTAGAGTATTCTCTACTTATACTATAAACATCCAAATTAAAGATTAGGTACATTATTACAGAAGTTAGAGTATCCACTTAAGTTCTTACAAATTTCTCAAAACTAACATGAAAAAAAAATTGGTAAAAATATAGCAAAATGTTATTTGATTACCTATAAACTTTTGAATGTAACTAGATACAACATCTTTAATGTATTTTTTTTCTTCAAAAAAACATCTTTAATGTATTATTCTATTCTTTTTAAAATAGAATCTATAATGAAGCTTAAGTTGTAGAGTAAGAAGTAAAAATGGTTACACTGTGTTGCTCAAAAAAATTGTTACACTGTTTCACTTTTAAAATAATCCATTTTTACTTTATTACATAATGAAAATAAAGTGGAACTGAATTTTTTTTTACTTTAAACTCTATTTTAGAAAAGAAATGGAATATGACTGAAGATGCTATAAAAGAGGTAAATTTCAGAAAACAAAAAATCTTAAGTATCTATACATATTTTGTAAGGTTTATCAAACTATAGAAGTGTCGACATCTCCAAAATTTTGTATAATTTTTCATATTTAAAATTAAATTAGGCAATAGAATCCATCAAAATAAAATATGTGAGGTTAAGGAAGGCACTATTAACTTTAATAAAGTAGGAATAACACGATTTGAGCTTTTGTAACTGGCTAACCTATGCTAGCCAAGTGATGTGATGGTGACTAACTTAGTTGCAATGATAAGATCTTTTTTTTCTCTTCATTGGAACTTGAAATCACAATTGTAAAGTGCGTTTAACAAAGTACACCAAAAAAGGCACTCGTATTGGTGGCTATGAGTTAAGTTTTTGAGTTTATCAAAAGAAAAAGCTATTTGCGTTTAAAAAATATTGGATCCCACCAAAACCCACTAGATGGGATTGTGGAAGGGAAGAAACCTAAAATTAGAGATGTAAAGCCATGTGCACGGAACCTTGGTTTCCATGGAGCTTTCTCTTCTTTTCATGTCACAACATTTTGGAAGCTTTGAGTTTGGCATTTCTATATATACATACGAGAATGTACAAAATAACCGATGTACACTCATTTTAATGCTATTTACTTCAGCAGGTTAAAACAGTGTTATTTCATCGCTGTCGGATTGAATTTTAAATCTCGTCTAGAAAAGAGATTCACTCTAGTTAAACTGATCCTGATCCTTGGTTCGGAAAGACTAAATATACATAGTACTTCACGGTTTTAAACAATACACTCACCTTTTATATAAAGAATATTAAGCAGTTTGGGATATGGGTCACTAGAAAAGCTTATTAGGTATTAATCAGTGAATTATCATCGTGCATGAGTCACGACCACTTAGATAAAAGAAACGTACCAAACACTTTTATTGTTATTACACTATTAATGTGTTAATTCGATATTAACCACTTATTGAGAAAGCCTTTATTATTTATGTGATAGAGAGGGCGAAAGAGTGTTTCCCTCACGAATGTCGATCCCTTTATTGTACGATTTTTTTGTATACTTATTTTTGGTTTTTGTCGTTGGATGTTTGTAATGACTTCGCGTTATTTCATATGCCAACTATCCGTTGTATGTTCTATTTTACTTTAGGGAAAATAAGTTAAACAACACTAGCTTAGTAGAAAACTCATATCTTCGAGCTGTAAAAGAAAAGGAAAGTCAGGCATTCAATAGTATATATTATAACGAATAAATAAATGTTATACTTTTTTTTTTCCTTCCAAATCAGGATATCATTTCCAAATAACACTCTTCTGGGTCAGAGTTTACACATTGGACTCAAGCTAGGAAAGGATAGAAATTTTAAAAACAGACAGAAAACGGAAATTTAGAATAATAATGAGAAACTTTTGTGAAGCAGGTGATGAAAATCTTCTCAAGCTTGGAATCTGTCAAACTATGTGGACAGGTAAGTCTTTTGTCGTCTGCGAGGAGCTGTAGTGGTGAGTGTGTTTTCCCTGTCAAGAGCAAGAAGCTTTGCCCTAATCTGAAGATGTATCTCTTTAACTATCAGCCATGTTGGCTTATTCAAACCAGAGTGGAGCCGAGAGTTTCTCTCCTTCCAAATGAAATAGACCGCAGCTTGGAAAACTAACTTCAAGATAGATTTAATCTCTTTGCGCAAAGGGACTGAGGTTAGCCAAAGTACAATCTCTTCCAGTTGCGTAGGAAGATGAAGTCTGAGCTTTGATAGCAGAATTCTCCACACCGAGTGTGAGAATTGACACTCGAAGAACAGATGAATAGATGTCTCTACTGCGCGACCACACAGGAGACACTCCTCAGGAACAACCAGACCCCATAATCTCAGCCTGTCACGAGTCAGCATTCGTCCTTTCAGAAGAATCCACACAATAAACGAGTGCTTGGGATTTTTTTTGCTGAACCATACCACCTTGTGCCAAGCTACCAATGGTGGAGTAGGGTTCAAGGAAATTCAAGTTAGTGATGTAGAAAAAACTGAAGGCCACCGAATTTCTCCACAAATAATAATCGGGATCCAAAAAGTTTATATTTGAGACAGTACTTGGCAAAGCTTGACGAAGCCTTAGCAGCGTTGGGTTCCTAGATCGCGTAGAACTCCATGCTCCTGCCACTACAGCCTCAGCAACCGAAGAATCAATAGAAATGCCAGAGACCTGAGGTCCAAGCTCTCCAATAACATCAATTAGAGATCCCAGTCCTGTCCAATTATCGAACCAAAAGGACGCTATTGAACCAGAGTTTACATGACATAGAATGCGAGGTTTTGCTGCCAGATCACGAAGCTTCATAAGGCGTCTCCATATCCAGCAACCCACAATAAATGTTATACTTTGCATTCAAAGCCTTTTATGTTGGTTGTAAAACATAATTTCTCCAATTTTGAAAGACCTTTCTCTCTCAGTTATGAAGAAGTCGTACTGTAATTTTGTTCTACGATGTCTTTAAATCTAACACAAATATTTGATAATGTTTGTGAAATATCCACAGTCATAAATCATTTCTTCCGCCAAAGTGTAGTTACCATAACTTCATTTAAGTTATGTTATCATTGGGATATCACTGATCAAAAAATTAGATTGCTATGTTATTTGCAATCATGCTTTCAAATGGAGAAAATATGATATATAATAGTTTTTTTTTTGATATATAATAGTTTCATTTATGCATTTTTAAGAATTTGTAGTCCATTGATAGTGGAGGGCACGCGGGAGAAGTAAAAATTGAACAAATGATTTTTTAAATAATTTTAACGAAATTGGTAGCAAATGACTTAGGGCTGGCTATATGTTTGAACTTAAAATTAAAGAATTAAAACGAGTTAAGTTTAGTATCTCAAAGTACTAAAGTAAACAAATATGAACGATAATCGATTAAGTGGTCACGCGGAAGGAGAAAAGGAGAAATATGATATCATTGAAAAGGAATCGCTTCATTACAATTAGGCGTAAAGTGCAAACTGCAGCTCATTCGCCGCAGAAAGTTTTAAATTTTACTTAATTAGTTGTAATCATAAAAAGCTATACTATCCATTATATAAGTATATATACATTGCTTCTTTTCCTACAAATGGCGGTGCACTTCTATCTCAAATTCGAAGTATTACTATATTATGGTATAACCTTTACGGTTGGTACGTATTAAGTTATTCCAGAATACTCTTACAAAAAAAAAGTATATACTCTTCTTTTGGATTTTGAAGTCGTCTTTAATTCATTTTATTAAATATCTATACTCCACTTTCATGGAAAATTCATATCAAAAGATTTCATTCATGTTTAAATCAATTTTTTCATAAAACTCGAAGTTATAACTACATAAAATTGCAGCCTCTATTTTATTATTAATTTTTGAGATGGATCTTAAGTTATTTAAATATTATTAGTAATATTTAGGAAATAAACAAAATCAAAGCACCAATATATAACAGTACACATAGAACATATTTACAGTCACATACTATATTTTATAGTTTAAAGCTAAATAATCATACATATATAATATATGCAAAACAAAATGTTATATCAAAATAAAAATTATCAAAACTTCTGAATATTTAAACATTTGTGTATTTTATCAACTATGCACAAAAATAATAATTTAGGATTACGCTCAGAGAATAATTGTAAAGAGGGGGCCATTCCCGAGATTAGTTCAGCTTTCCCTGATTATCAACTGATTTATACAATGATGAAAGAACTCTTTTGAGAAAAATAAAAAAAAAGAATCTTTTTGTTTATTATTGCATGTATTTCTTTTTACTTATTTGATCAATCAAGCTATATACTTTTCTCTAAAGCAATTAGCAACTGTATGGTCATTAGACCGCATTAAGTAAGTTCTTTGGAATCGTACTCGGAATAATATATCCGATGGTTTTAATTGGTCGACATATGTAAAGCGTACTACATAACAACTGAAGATTTTGCTCTTTCACGGGATTTTATTATCACAAGATTTTGCACAATCACGATGTTTATTCATTTATAATTTTCTGTAAATTTTAGTGGCAAGTATGATATTAAGAGAATAGTATAGTGAAATGATCAAATATGTATATTCCTTTACGATTCATCGTTTTCCTATATATTCCAATTTTTAACACCTACATAGTAAATTAAGAAAATATAAACTTCGATAAATATATGAAAGTAATAAACTTATCTATGCATTTGTAAAATAAGATGCACCCAAAAGATAACATGTCACATGAAAACCTTGGATTATATTTGAAAATAATCATATAGAGAGGAATAAATAAACTTGACGAATAGATAGGAGCAAATAAAAATATTAACTAATCAAATATATTACATTTCATTTATATGTAAATGAATGGCAATTTAGAAGTTTTAAAAACCCCTAGATTCCAAGATCTTGTGAAACTACTCCTCCCATGAATTACTCCGAATATTTTTTTTTGCTAAACCGTAAATATCATATAATGAACAAAAATTTATATAGTACAACTTAGGCCTGAGCCATCTTGGCAAAAAGAAAGGTTTCCTTAATCGTCTATATAGTACAATTTAGTACACTATAAGAAATCCTATCGCAGCCACATTGACATGAGCTTATTGAAAGGTTTCCTTAATCGTCTAGCTGAGATAATATTTTACAGCTGTCTATCCACACGCTTAGGAACACCGCACTAGGAGGAATGGACACTTGATTGTGGATGAGGTTGTTCCTTTGCTTCCAGATGTGAAAGATGACTGATTGTACTGCCAACTTCCGCAAGAGAGTGAGCCTCTTTGAAGGCGATGATCGAATCCAAAAGAGAAGTTCCGACCAAGTAGTGAACATAGCAGGCGATTACTCCGAATATATGGTTGTTTTGTTTTGGATTTCTTTTTTTCGCGTAATAAGCATATGGATGTTAGTTAATTATTTATATATTTTTGTTAAGAGAGTTTCAAGACACGAAATCTTAATAAGAATTAGCAAATTACGGATTTTGTTTTTGCCAACAAGAAAAACTACAACAGTATAATAATTTTCTAATAAACTCAATTATTCCCCGTTTCCGATTTTTAAATGTTTATATTCTACACATTGTGTCAAGTAGAAGGAGCATATCTCAAGAAGGATCGTCTTGAAACATTTGACAGCTTAATTGGTCTGAAAGTTTTGATCTTAGTGAACTGTTAAAGATTATAATTGATATATTGATTAGATAAGTCTCCTGTGTGGTCTAACCAATATGATAATTTTTTGATGACGGCAAACTAGATATCAAACTAATTAATATTAGTTTTTGCATATATTACGGCTGTTTGATCAAAACTAGATGTTCATATGTGGCAGAACCTGAGAGCTGATAATCTGATTCGACTGTATGACAAATTTGAAGGATTTTATCTTAACCTGTGTAATGTGTATCCCACAGCAATAATGGATTAACTTAAAGCTACTTGAGATTAAATTTAGTCAACTTTACTCTGCAAGGAAAACTGATAAACAACTAAATCTTAAAGATAATGTTTCCAAATTGTTATATATTTATACACCTAAAACTAATAAAATTAATGATATGTACGATGTAGTTACACCAATGATATATGTACATTAACATGTAATCTTATTGGTATGATCAAAGTAGTTGAAACATATTTCTGTAACATAA
Organism: Raphanus sativus; assembly: GCF_000801105.2. NCBI lineage: Eukaryota > Viridiplantae > Streptophyta > Magnoliopsida > Brassicales > Brassicaceae > Raphanus > Raphanus sativus. The sequence goes on from NC_079512.1 coordinate 35,243,170, forward strand.
GAAGTAAATCTAATTGAAATATAGCGAGTTATTGGTAGAAGATTCAAGATATATAGTGTTAGTCATACCATACGTCGAAGTGATCACATGCTCTAGAATACAAATTTTCAATAACTAATTAAGAGAATCGTAATTATGTTGGAACTCGTTTTTGACGAAATGGTTTAAGACCATTTTTCGGTATGTTTCGGGACGAAGACGTTTGTCGGAATAACCAAATGTTTGACACTATCAAGTAGTGTACTCGTATGTCAAAATCAGAGTTGGTTTTGAATGAGAAATGGAAGTCCAAAATGAGTTTGGCTAAATATTAAAAATTAGCAAATGTCATATATTGGATATTTGGGTTTGAATTTGTTAGTTGGATATTATGTCCATTACTTATTCATGACTATCTTTATGTTTGTATAAACATAAAATGCAAACCCAAATTAAAAGAAATATTATTTATGTTTGATTTGGTCAAATATATAATATATTCTTTATTGCTAAGTCATTAAAAATTGAGTCAAAAGGAATTAAATTTTCTTAATGACAACATTGATTTTTTGACTTTAAGACTTCATTACTCTCTTGTATGTTATGGCTTCTCAGAAGCATAATGTGTTGTTTTGTATTTTTTATATAAAGGCTTGTGAGCCATTTAGAAAATAATAGAGTGAGACACACTTGAAAACCAACAACAAATACAATTCCTCCATGTTATAGTGATGTTTTATTTTATTTATTTTTGTGTCTGAGAGTACAACACAAAATTAGTTTCGCCAGGCTTCTGATAGAGTGACGCAAATTCAGAAGATTGTTTGCAGTTGTATCCTGGGACTCATTACGTTATCGAACCGTCGCACTACGGGACGTATTTTGAGTTAAGGAAAGAGATAATATCTCGCCTCTGCAGTTGTATCATCTTTTTCTTACTCTTTGATATAATTTTATCTTTTTTATTCTTTACAATATTCAGTAATCCGTAGTTTGTAAAATACGGTTCTATCAGTCTTAACTCAAAATATCCGTTTATTGCTTTGCACTAACCGGACTGATTATTGTAAAAGTATTTGTTTTGTAAGAACAGGTTGACTGATCTTTGGGAAAAGATGCCGGTGTCAGATCTATAAGATTATTTCAAAATAATCTTTCTAGTAAATTTTTTTTGTTTGTATTATTATACTAACAAAACTGATTATTTTGTGAAGTATTTTGTCATAAAAACAGGAATTGGAGATTTCATGGTGATAAAAAATCTGTTCATTCCATCAGATTATTTTTGTTGATGATTTCTATGGGGATAAAAATTCATTTTTTCTCATTATATGCACTAATGATATCTTGTTTTTGTTTTGATGCAAACATGATCTCCATCAAGTTAAAACGTTTTTTTTTAATTGGTCAAAATGTGTTATTGCATTGATTTGGTTAAGATAATTATTTGCTTTAATTATCAAGAATGATTTAACGTTTTTGTTTTCTTCTTTCAGATTTTGGGATAACTTAATTTAGTTATTAAGTGTGTTGACCATGAGAAAATCAGAAGAAATTCAAGTTTCAAATATGGTGAAACCATAGTTATAAATAACATTTTGATTCTTAAGGAATCATGTTATATGAATGGAAATGGAATTTTGTGAGTCGACGTCTCAAATTAAATTTAGGAGAGGTCTGCCACATATAAATCATTTGCCATAAGAAATAAAATGTTTATTGATATTGATCAAAACATTTGTATTTCGTCAATGCTTAAATGCAATTTTTTAAAAAGGTTGATCATGCAAAACCAATGAGAATTTTCAGACCAATATGATTGAAACTGACATGTGTATTGTAGTTTCTAAAGTCAATATGTTTGAGAATAATCATAAAAAATGGTGGTTTTGATGGTACAAACAATATCATATAATGATATGTATATTTGCTAAAAGCAAAAAAAAAGTTTTGGAAAAATTCAAAACATATACAAGTTAGATTTATAAATCAACTTGAGGGAACTATGAAAATAATTGTATCTAAAATGTGAATTTCTGAGAATGAAATACATTTTAAAGAAAATTGTAATAATTTTTCGAAATTATTTTTATTCATTTAAATCTAAAAGAGGTGTAGAGTAATTTTCTAAACTCTTAAGAGATGTTAAATGTAAATAAATATGCATGATTTTGAGCTATCTCAAGAAATGTGGGGGAAGCTTTGCTTACCATATAAAGTTATTGGCAAGAGGCCAAATTAACTTAGTGATAGTTATCAAAATATGATTTTTTTAAAAGAAAAAAAAAGGTAGTGTTGTACACTAAGTTTTTGTGAAAAATGGTTAATTGTATCTTGAATAGATGACAAAAAGCATTAGACAATTGATCTCGACTAATCTCAAGAGATTATGTTCACTATGATGACAACATAGGATCCTGTTATTAAAGGTGTGTCATGAGATCAAATTGTAATATCATCAAGAGGAATGGGTTTAGCCTATGAACTAAGATGAAGTTTGGCGGTAACTCTACTTATCAGATTGGAGATCCCAAGAAATAGGTTCAAGGAGACAACTAAGTCAAACTAAATCTGCCCAAAGCACTGTATGACTTCGGTCTATACCCAGTTCCTATGATGATTAAACAGTGCTACATGTAAGGAATAGAGGATAAGCATTTGCTTTTAATGATTTGTGCCAATTGTTTTGAGATATGAATGAAGTAGTACATGATACTCCTCTAAACAAAACTAATGGCAAATCACCTTGTGAGTGTGAAATGGGGCCGTTTCTAGGAGAATAAAATGGCTATATTCTCTAAAGTTCACTCATGATTACCAGGAATGTTCAGGGCCAAAATGAACACAATAGAGAAATTGGTTTTGTGAGAGAATGAAACTGTGTTTTGGCTATTGTCTAGGTTTACACCAAAGCCCGGGAGGTTCAAGACATCATGGCCACCTCCTGGCCGAGTAAATCCGATAGCTATTAACAATGACTGGTTCAAGGCTGAAAAATTGCTACCAACTCATCATGCAGTGAATTTCTCGTTTGTACTCTCAAAAGTCCTTAGTTGAGTCTTGTTGAGTCTTGTCGAGTCTTGTCTAGGAAGTCAAGTCTGCCGAGTCGTCTAGTGTTTAGAAGCATTTCTATTCATGTGGAGGATTGTTGGAACTCGTTTTTGACGAAATGGTTTAAGACCATTTTTCGGTATGTTTCGGGACGAAGACGTTCGTCGGAATAACCAAATGTTTGACACTATGAAGTAGTGTACTCGTATGTCAAAATCAGAGTTGGTTTTGAATGAGAAATGGAAGTCCAAAATGAGTTTGGCTAAATATTAAAAATTAGCAAATGTCATATATTGGATATTTGGGTTTGAATTTGTTAGTTGGATATTATGTCCATTACTTATTCATGACTATCTTTATGTTTGTATAAACATAAAATGCAAACCCAAATTAAAAGAAATATTATTTATGTTTGATTTGGTCAAATATATAATATATTCTTTATTGCTAAGTCATTAAAAATTGAGTCAAAAGGAATTAAATTTTCTTAATGACAACATTGATTTTTTGACTTTAAGACTCCATTACTCTCTTGTATGTTATGGCTTTTCAAAAGCATAATGTGTTGTTTTGTATTTTTTATATAAAGGCTTGTGAGCCATTTAGAAAATAATAGAGTGAGACACACTTGAAAACCAACAACAAATACAATTCCTCCATGTTATAGTGATGTTTTATTTTATTTATTTTTGTGTCTGAGAGTACAACACAAAATTAGTTTCGCCAGGCTTCTGATAGAGTGACGCAAATTCAGAAGATTGTTTGCAGTTGTATCCTGGGACTCATTACGTTATCGAACCGTCGCACTACGGGACGTATTTTGAGTTAAGGAAAGAGATAATATCTCGCCTCTGGAGTTGTATCATCTTTTTCTTACTCTTTGATATAATTTTATCTTTTTTATTTTTTACAATATTCAGTAATCCATAGTTTGTAAAATACGGTTCTATCAAATTATGCGAACTATTTGTCACACCAATTATTACACTATTCTTATAACCAAAAATGAAAAAGATTATTGCCTACGCCGACGATCAAGAAGATAATCACCACAAATTGTACACAAATTTTGATAATTTATTTGGGTTAAAGAAAAAAGTTATATCCCTAGAAATACCGTGACAGGGCCATTGCACCTGGCGCTACCGTATGGAGGTTTTTCATGTGGCAACCTCGTATTTTATTAGTAATTAGGTTTAATATAATAATCAAAAACCTCCAATAAAGGTGATGAAAAAAAACTTGAAACTAGGTACCGCCCAACTTCGAAAGAAGAGACAGAGCACCAATAGACTCAAATTTCAAGGAGTTGTGTGGTCCAGGATTTATTATATTTAGCTGTAAACCGGAATTTAGTTAAACCGAAAGCTGGACCAAAGTTATTACTTCGTTTGTTTTTGCTAAATTCAAATAATTGATTCAACAGATGATGTATCGTCTAATCATTGTTGCACATATTTATTAAGAAAATGTTCATCGACACCTTCTTATCTGAAAAATGCAAAAACATTAATCTGCGGTACTGTCATATGGTGGTTTATATCTATTATATTTAAAAAAAGTCATAACTTCTTTCATGTGTTTTTTTAGTTCAGACTCTCCCTTAGAAAAATATAACTTTAAATAGATATATTATTTATTCAACTATACATTTTATTTTAAGCTAACAATAAAAAACTTAATTGATTAAAACTAATAACTTCTCAATATTTTAGGGATTTCATAAATAAAAATAATAATATATTGAATCAAACTTGTATTTAAATCACATATATAATAAAAATTCGAAAAAATCTGTTAAAAAAGATTTTAACAGAAATTAATTTTCAAAAGTTATATGTAAATATTTTAACTAATTTCGTGATCAGTTTTGAAATATTATTATACACTAATATATTAAGTTATCGTTTACAAAATGAAAAATAATTATTCTATTATATACTAATTTACTTATAAATTTTGTTTTATAACTAAAATTATTTATTATAAAAAAATAAAATTCGTACGGTTGTGCGGGTCGAGATCTAGTCTCCTTTTAAAGTTGTTATCGCAATATTTTGGTTGAATATCGGTTTCGCATGAGTTTCAAAGGTTTATAATTTAATTTTAGAAGCCATGAATATATAAGAATTTATTTATTTATTTGTTTCTCTTTATGTATTTTTGAGTGATATTTCGTGTAATGTCCTAAACTAGTATGTTTATTTTGCCAAACCAAGAAAGAAAAGAACGTAGTTTGATTAACTATTTGCATAAAAGATTATTTAGAAAAATGGAAACATGTGGTTAGACTTAACGAGACGTGGTGGAAGTGATTAACTTCAGGTCCATGGAAGAGTTTTCTTGCAGCATGGTACATGACTTACATCCACATGCTGCTCAGTGCTCACATACATACATTAGGTAGTGTACACACTTATTTTTATAATAGAGCTAATGCGGTCATAATGGTAGTATCAACCGTGTTCTTTAATTCCCACGTTATGGTAACCAACTATTGCATCTGAAATCATTTCTAATTTGATTAGAAATTTAGAAATGTTGTAAGTTATTTAGTTACCACTCTGATAAAATAAAAAATAGTTACCACTCTGATCGGTAAATTGCGTAAGAGTTTTTTTTTTTTTTTCTTTTTACCATAATTCGCCTGTAACCTGTATGCTCCTTTATCATCGCATTTTGGTTTGGGTCGACAATTATCATAGTAGTCTACTAGTTGGGGAGTTTATTTTGAAAACTATAGAATTAGGGTTCAAATACTATTGTTAAAAACTATTGTTATGACTTCAATTCTGGTTGACCATTGTGAATGTCTTACATGTCAAAAGCATAAATTTTCATAAGCATCTAGAAATGGGGTTCCTTAATCGTCGTAAATCGTAAGTAATTTACGTTTAGAATTGAAAAGGTAAAAAGTAAAGTCTTAGTTTACGTACAGAACATGGTTGAAATATTTTCTTACTACATATGTATGACTATTACAACTTAGCGAATGATTTAACCAATAAGAATATACATATCATTGAGCTTAAGCAGGTAGAATAATTATTTGTGGTTTAGATTTGGTCGGGCGAGCCGCCATTCATTCAATTTTCCTCATGAAGAAGTTATATATACAGATTTTTTGAAGAAAATATTATACAAAGAGTTTGTTTAAAAATTAGTTTCTGTTATCATTCACAATGAATTTTCTATGAAGATATTATTTCCGGCGGTAGACATAATTACTAAGGAAGGAATATTCTTATACATTGGTTTCATAATCGTCCGAGAAAACGTAGGTATCACTAAGAAGAGTGGATGGACATGAACCTAATTCAACTCAAAACTCTATAAAATATATATTTAGAGAATCGTTGAAGTTTAATTTGGAATGTCAAAGAATTTGTCGACGGCCAAACATGACATAATGCATGAACATTCATGAAGAGCCACGTCCTTTCACCCTTTGACATCCCTTGAGCTGCTACAGGGACATTTGCTTACTTCAATAATCCTTATTTATCAGTTTATATTGGGAAAAGGTGAACTGTTTTGTGGCTTTGATCAAACTAATGTGTCACATGCATATCCTTCGTATACTATACATTTTAAAAGGCTTTCACCTTCGTATACTATACGTCCGGCGCATAACGCAGTTCATTAAAATATCACGTGACACTGCATATGCTATATATAAATATTTGTAAGCTTGGTGTTATTGTAGTAACTTGCTAGAGTTACGTAAGGAGTTCATTACTCATCAGCAGAGTAGAGACCGTCCAAAGCTAAAATGTAATAAATCGTTTTAGTTTCATTGAAAAGATTATCCGCTCTTTGATTGAATTATTTTTCTTGTAGTGCAATTATTGTTAATTCTTAACCCCCATACAGTGCCGTGGGAAGGTCTACAGGGGCTTGAGGCAAGTATAAAAATGGAGTTTTTAACCAAAATTTTTTTTGACTAAAATATAACTATAGTTAAAATAGCATAAAGAAAAACTAAAACAATAATATAAAACTACGACATAATCTTTCTCCTCTCCTTTTCAATAAACTCTTTCACCAAATTTTCATAATCTAGATTCCTTACTAGTGTGAAATGTTAACTTAATTAAAAAAAAAACTAAAAGCACTAGAAAAAATGATATCGATGCGGTTTATACGGAAATAAACATATATTTTGATACAATAAGAAATGGTGATGATTAAATAAAAAGAGACACTTGTTGATAGAAGGCTAGAAGCACAGAAGGAACAATGAAGAAAAATGCTAGGATACTGCGTGAGAAATAAGATGTACAACATGAAAATATAGATAGATCATGTATAAAGTAGTTGAGATATTTATGTCTTTTCTATTTAGAAATTTTGGGGATCACTAAAGAGATTTTCTTTTTCTGATTTTGGGAAGTTGACAATATAACAGAAATAACTTTTTCTGATAAAAGAATTGAAAAGCAACAATGGGGGAATCGAACGTAGGATGACATTATAGTGTGTTCACTAAAACCACTATGCTACACCAGATTTTTGGAGAATTTTGGGATCCTAAAATTTGTATATATTTTGGGGGCCTGAGGCAAAAACCTTTTTGATTACACATGAGGCACGCCTCTGCCCCCACAACGTTGTAGCCTTGTAGGTTTGACTATTCAGTTACCCAGGAATATGTAATTATGTTTATGTATATGATAAACTAAACAACAGAAGCTTAAAGTCAACTAATATTTTATTCATCTTAATACATTCGTTACAGTTGTTTGTAAATGAACCTACCATATCTTCAGAACTTTTAAATATCTCATTAAGCAATCCTTACGACTTTAAAAGTCAACTAATATTTATTGTTATTAACCGATTGGGGAATATTGGCCCACTTTAGCAATGAAGATTTGATTATCCATATAGGAAGAAAAAACAAAAATGTAAACTTGAAATGTACCACGACCACGAGGGAGATGGTGTTAATTCATCATGCGTGCCATATTGCAAGAAAGAAAGAAAAACATACAAAAGTCTATTTTCTTATGGTCCCTCCGGTTAGGGAAGTAGCTCAATATGGTCCTGGGATGATCCAAGTGGACTCCTTTCCAATAACTTCATCAATTTGTAACTTAACATTTTACAAAAAAGAATCATCATCAATTTGTTCTCCATTTATTTCATTGGGAGGTTTGTTCATGTGACTAAATTAAAGGTGAGAATTTCATTGCACACGTAACGTAATATTATATGGGATACAAACTATTTACTGCTATTGAAAATATTTAAGTTGTAAATTTCAAGAATTTTCTAGCCATTTATAAATTCTTGGTGGGATTTATTACTTTAAAAAGAAACCAAATCATCTAATTTTAAATGAGGCTCTAGAATTATTAATAAAAATCATGGTAAATCTCAGTTAACCCGTTGATAAAAAAATATCCCAAGTCACCTAAATATCAAAAAGTTACTAAAACTTATTTTGGTAGCCCTAAATAGAACTTTGGTAACCAAAAAACTAAATAATATTTAACGGTAATTTTACACACACACACATATATACTCATGAGATAGATTTTTCATCAACAGTATTTTAATATTTTTAATATAGTTTGTCAATGCTACTTATGGTTATAATAATTAATAAATATGAAAGCCAGATTTGTGTAATATGCAAAAAGTTTGAATAGACTCAAATCAAGCTAAGAAATTGTTCTATTTGTCCACGGAACTGCAAAGCTTTTTCTTTTTCGGTGGTGATGGATTTGTTGAAAATAATGGAGATCCTCTACTCTTGGAACTAATTTCTTTAATAAAAAGAAACTAATTTTTATCGTCTTCTTAACTGTAAAGAGGCATGCAAGAGTTTTCTTAAGTCTGATGATTTAATAATTGCATGCGGTATCATACAATATTTTTCTTTTTTGGTAATCTATCTATAAATGTAACTGTAGGAGAAAAGAATAAACTAAACTTGAAAAGAAAAGACAAAACTTGAAAAAGAAAAGACAAAATTTGTTGTGGTACGCTGTTAATTAAGACCAAAATGAGTTCTGAAACCGCAGAAATTATCGAATGGAGCATCGTAGCATTCATCATCGTCTTGTTTGGTTTGATATCGTGGTGGCTTAGCATTATATTCCGGAATAATGATAACTGTTGTGGTGATGGTTAGGTGATTCAAAAATATTTTAACATTTTAAGCAATGCGTTTGAAGATACAAACTACTTGATTTCCTACTATTTTCGAATGTCGATTTGAAGAAGCAATAATAAGTAGTTCTTTTAAAAGATTTTGCTAACCGGGTAAACTATAATAGGATTTTAGGATTATCTCCGCCTCTCCGGTTATTACAAAAAAATAGGCAGTTCCGGTGGTGTATTTATTTTCCTTATTTTTATTTATTGAAACAACTATTTATTCTTCTTTTTCTTGAAAAAGATGGATTTAAATATAAGCACGAGTTTTCTAAATAAAACTGTGTGTAAAGTTATATATGTAGAATTTGTTAAATAGATACACACACACACACACCTATTGTCCCAATCCAATACACCTTTCGCGAGTGTATGGATTATGAAACTATGATGTGTAAACTCTTCAGCTAACCCTTGATTCAATTACTCCACATACCAGGTTTGAAGCAACTCAGTGACAAAGATTATGAACGACAAAAGATGGATACTTTTTTTCTTGAAAGAGCTTTAACTAATGGTTATACGATTTCTTAAAAAAAAAAATTGGAAAACTACATAGAGGTCTTCACATGCGAGTCATAATACTCTGCACATTGCACACTCGAGACAATGGACTTCATCAATGTTTGATTAGTTTCTTAGTCTTCTCTCCATCCCCAAAGCATGATATCCAGAGATCAAAGTATTAGGGATGCTAGCATCGAACGGGAGACCTCCAAGCTCCCACTCTCTATATATCACCTCTGCACCTTCCATGTCTCCTATACTCGAGAGCGCGCTTATCACAGCTCTATACCCTTCGTTACTCGAACCCGCGTTCTTGTGAAGCTCCCAAATCCTATACACATCCTCTCTCTCTCCCACGTCTCCATACACACTCATCAGCGCCTCGTAAGCCGGCTTCCTTGACGCACAATCAACCAAAAGCTCTGTTCTATGCAGCATAGCCAAGGACTTTTCAGTCGAACCTGACTTCAAGTAAGCCTTTGCCATGTCGATGCACGTTCCCCACTCCAGTTTGATTCTCTGGTTGCTGCTCAGGAACTTCTCCATGGCCTTGATGTCGGATACAGCTGCGTAGACCAAGAGTGCGTGGTTCGCTGTGAGATCATCCGGCTCGACGTTGTTGTCTTCCATCTCGGTCAGGAGGTTGTTGACATCGCCGTGGCGTTTCAGTGGACTGTAGAGAGATAGCATTAGGTTGTATGGGGTAGGTTTCAAGAGGAAACCTAGATCTCTCATCTTCTCGAAAACAGCTTCTGCTTTATCAAGAGTGTTGTTGTTTCTTGCGTATAAAGTTAACAGAGTTGTGTAGACAGTGTAGTCCTTCATGGTCTCAGGGATGGTTTCGAAGAACCTCTCTGCTTCTTTCAGACCTAGAACAGTGTCTATCAACAGAACCCTAGATGCAACATCTTCCGGAAACAGAGTATAGACACGATGTGAACTCATCCATTCTGATATCTAGCAACCAAACAAAGAAATATAATTAATATGATAATTAGAATATAATTTAAAGATAAACGAAGGAAGAGTTGTGTTAGGTTTTAATACCTGGAGGGCATGGGAGAAATGTTCGGAATCTTGGAGCTTCTTGATGATGCATCTTAGGTCAGAAGGCTTCACTTGATTACCTTGTTCTCGCCATTGCTCAAGGGCTTGAACGACTGGTGTCTTCTGATCTAGAGCTGTAGCGATACGAAGTAGCAAAGGGTTGTTGTTACGGAGAGGAGAAACTAGGGTTCCTGCGTGGCGAATGGAGATAGGAGCAATGTTGGAAGGCTGAATCCGCCTTGCTTGTTGGCCAAGAAGTTTCATCGTATGCCTCATCATATTAGGAGAGATAGAGAGAGATTTGTTGATAATGTTATCTTTAATCGATGTATCGAATATATAACGGTGAAGATATATGCTTGTGTAGCACGGGTTTGATGTTAGTTTAGGTTTTGCTTCCCCGGCAAGTTGAGGACTCAAAATAGTAAAAGTATTACTGATTCTCATTTTATGATTTGTAAATATCACAAATAAATAAAATAATATAAGAAAAAGAGGTTCGTTAAAAGTTCTCCACCAGATTGTGTTGATGACAGAATGGTAATATCATTAAAAAATTATGATAAAAAACAATGGTAAATACAATTATAATAATAAATCCATTATAAACAAAAATACCCACTTATGTCGCTTCCTTTTATACAAATCCAAAAGATGAGTTGTATATCTTTCCTCTAACAACTGGTGCATTACCAGATTTAAACCACCAGAAAATTAAAATTAAAGTGGTACCAAGAAGAAAGTAAGAGAAACTGCACAAGACGAACAAAACATAAGAGTTTCTCTCTTTTTCTCCCAGCCAGAGCATATAGGGAGCTTGAGGAACTTCTGGGATGAATCAGAGACAAAAAAAAATAACAAAGAAAATGAAGAATCATTCAATCTATCAATGTCTCGCCAATAACGGTGACGGGAAAAACAAATTTGGAAATCTCCAGCGACATTTTGTTCTTGAAGAGACAGAGTAGTACACCAGCAGCTTCTTTTTTTGGTACTTAACCCCATTATAGCAAGAAACTGAAAGCTGGGTTTTCTTCAAGCTCTTCAGCTGGTTTCATTTCTGCAAAATCCTTATCTTGCATTGAACTCGATAGATCCTCTGTCGTGAATGGAATGCTGAGCAGGAAAATAAAAATAAAAATTAGAACCGCTCAATAAACAGAGCTAAACAAATTTTGATTTAGGATAATTGTGTTACCTAGAATCTTCGTCTAACAAGAAGGCGCTGCTGTCAGCGTCGTTGGAATCCTCTATCATAAGCACTCTCATGCTTGAAATCACCTGTCAGAGCAAGAGCATAATCACGGTTAGAACGAGATAAAAGAGTGAAAGCTATTTTTGCATAAAAAGCTTACATCTTGGGATACACTTCTTGTGTTGTAGCTGTCATCCCAATACAGCGTACATATTCTGTAAAGTTGCTGGACACTAAGGATCTGCAACATGACATTCGAATTCAGAAGCAAAATTCTTATACATGTGCATAATGTCCGTCTAAAACAAGAGTATAAGGGTCAGGCCGATAGTGGGACTCACGGGGCATAAATCAAGTGCGATGTCATCGTACGAGATTCTGAACTTCTTATGGATTACCTGTTGGAATATGCCAATTCAAATGAGAAACTGCACAACCTCCCATCACCAGATATATCAGAGGAAGTGTAAGAGCACATACCAAAAATCCAACAGCTTGCCTGATATGTTTAAGTTCATCCCAGGATGAGCCAGCATACTGCAATCCAAAAGGTCTAATGAGACAAACTGCTCATTAATTTTTATTTCAAAAAGTAGAAAGAAAGATTTGCTAGGGAATACTTCTTCTTTTGTTTCAGCACACCATTCCTCTAACAATGTCAAACCAGATTTTACGTACTCTCCGTTGCTAAATGTACAACATTCTCGTCGCAACAGGAGGCTGCAGAAAAATAATGAACCCCGTTACAGGAACAACTAGTTGACAAAAGACAGTACAACATTATCTTACCTGTTAAATAATTGGACATTGATGAAGGAGAATGTCTGAGTAAATATCTTTTGGATAAGAACCGGAGGAACCTGAAAGTGAAAAAAAATATATATAAGAATTTCCACACACACAATTAGAAAGAAAACGTGACTGGCAAAAGACAAGTTTTTTTGGATTTCCCATACAAAGTTCTCCTTCAGTGTGTTTAGAAGTGCGTATAAGCCGTCAATAATTCCCTTCCAATGCTCTAAAGGAGAATCCTTTCCCAATGACTTTGCAGAACGTAGCGAACGTCCCGTTGAGGTTCGTGGTGCCTATACAGGTTCGTTCATAGCAGACCACTTTACATACGAAGATAAGAAGACTAATAGTATCAAAAGTAAAAAAAAGATCTTAGCCCACCTGGATGCAAAGGGAAAGCAAAGCTTGCAACTCGTTTTTCAGGTTATCCCGAATCATTCCAAATATCTTTTCTACGTAAGCTGTAAGCTGCTGTTTGAAAAGCAAAGCTGGATCCTTGGCCTCAACCGGGCGAATCACTGCAGCCGCTGCAGCTGCTGCTGCTGCAGAAGTCTCGGCAGAGGAAGGCGCTGAACGGAAACCCTGGTATATCAGAAGACAATGCTTCAGAATACTAAAATGGATTTGGAACAAAAAAATTCATTAATATATAAAAGGCATATATACCATGGCCATTCTTCCAAACAAGGAAGTCGAAACAGGTGGTTTTCGCTGTTGAGTGGCACCGGGTTTCAGACTTTGTTGGATCATGAACAACAAGGTTGAAGTATTGGACAACCAATATGCCAAATGCTCGTTGTCATCATCATCCTGATAGTAAAAATCAAAGCAAATCAAGCGTGAGTACCAATAATATACGTTTCACAGGAAGCAGCACCATATTACACTGTTTCAGATTATTGACGAAAAAAATGGGTACAATATCCCATCCTTGGGTAACACCAATGTCTTAACTATAAAGACTTGACATGTAATTCAGTACCTTGATAGCAGAACCAATCATTTGAACAAGACGATCAAACACGTTGGTTCTTTCAGCTTCAAAGGATTTCCAATGAAGGAGGCACTTGTATATAGTAAACGCCGCTACAGGCTTCCCCTGGTTGAATCCAATGTTCTTTGTAACGCAGTTGATAAGAGCACCAACATTCTCCTATTGCAAGAAAAAATACCTCTCTTCAATCAGAGAAGACACATCTGACAGATCAGAAACACAGAATATAGCAAATAAACTGAACAGCATACATGTTGACGTTCCTTTTGCAAACTCCGAGCCTTTGCATCAGATTCTTGGGTTCTTGCTAGTGTTTCAATCTCAGCCCCCTGCACAAATGTAGTTAAAGACATACAAAGAGATTGGAACATAATTCAGGGGAAAAGGGAAAGAAAGTTAAGACGCGACTTACATTGATCAGACTTTCTTTGCTAGAAAAGTGACCATTTTGTGAATTCTACAAGCAGGAGAGCACTACTTTAATTATCAAGATTCCGGAGAAAGCAAAGTATATTTTTCTCAGATATACCTTAGCTGGAGTCGGAGGGAGTTGTCCTGATGTGTGTAAGAGGGATTTTTGCCTCAATATTTGGTTTTCAGATTCCACATTCAATATTTTTTCTTGAAGTCTGCAGATGAACATGTGAAAAACGTATGCTTAATATCGAGTGCTAATGGGATCTTCGTGAATTAGTTAAGAGAATCAGAGATGCATAGTGAGTACTCGTGCACAGCTTTTTTCAAATTGACAATTGTAGTTTCAGCCTCTACAGCCTGCTTGAGCCTCTCCTCACTTAGTTTCCTGGTCTTCTCGAATTTTTCCTCGGTTTCGATAATCTTCTGGTCTAATGAACTTACCTGTTTCTGAAATCAAATGAAAAATAAGAAATATGAAACCTTCCTTAAGAAAATACAATAAAACAGAGTTAACTTCCTACCTTAAGCCTTTCGTTTTCACTAGTTAGCTTCTCCACCAGCTCTGTGTCAACTACAGGAACCTCCTGCAACACAGGAACAATTTCTGCCGTCTTTTTAGCAGCTTCCATTTCCTGTATGAGCAAGGCTTTGGTTTCCTTGAATTGAAGTTTCATTTCATCCAATGATGATCGCAGTTTTGCATTTTCTTGTGTTTTACTTTCTTCCATGTCCGTCTAAATCGTTAAAGCCACAAAAAAAGATGACTGATATGTTTAACATCTGAATCCATTATATGCCATACAAAAGCTTTTGGAAGAGACTAAAATTTCTCTATTAACTTACCCTCATGCGTTTCTCTAGCTGCAGTCTCCAGGTGAGCTCTTCCACTTGTTTCTCAAGCTTATTCTTGGCAGCTTGAAGAGCTCCCGTTTCCTTTGCAGCCTGCACGAAATATGAAGGTATAATTGATATTCATATTATTGGAAAAATCCAACCTCTTCTGCCTAAGTTACGACAACACTCAAACGCCAGGGATAACTTCTAGCTGCTAGCAATCGCGTCAAGAGAGCCAGCGCAACTTTAAAACCCCAGTTAGTCCAGTATGTAAGCGCGTGTAATCCGGTTATATAAGCTCATATCAAACTCATTATCTCTAATTGTTAGAAGTGCCATATACTACGCCTAGAACGAGAAGTGGTGCACAAAGAGGATGTACACAAAAATGAAGAGAAAGCTCACCGTCTTAAGCCTCCGCAATTCTTTACGGGCTAATCTTGCTCTCCATGCACTTTGTGTTGTCACTGCTGCTTTCTTTAGCCTCCGGTAGTGCAACTGGGCCAGGAATTTGCGGCAATGGCTCTGTTATATACAAAGAGAACAAATTAAAAGTCATGAAAAGGAAGAAACACTCGAGACGTCTAGTAGATGAAGCCAACAAGAAAAAGACATGTCGTCTATTCAACAGGAACGTGTTCAGAACCTGAATAATAATTGCCGCCTTGTTCTGCCTTTGGAACCGTAGCTCGTCACGAGAAACCATGCCACGTATACCTGATTGGATGGAAACAGCAGCAAAATATAATTCCTTGTAAGACTTCCTGGAAAGGTGCATCCGAATCTCTCTCTGAATCTCCAAAACAGCAGCTTCTCTGCGCAATCTATCATAGATATGTCGAGAAAGTTGACCTATTTTAACGGATAACAAAGCAGAGATGAACAATTAGTAATATTTCAAACTGCCTAAGTAGTAAATTGGATGTTATTTTCGAACTTTAAGAGTACCTCTGCACACAGCCTGCATATTTACTGCAGCCTTGCGGAGCATCATTAAATTCTTGCGGAACAAGTAGGAGCGGAATTTCCTCTGGATGCTGGTCGCTGCTCTGCCTAAGACTTCATTCCTCCGAGCATCTAAGTCAGCCATCTGTCCAGCCCTAAGGAAAACCTTCGTCTTACCAATCTGTGAAAAGAAAGGGTATCATAAAACGTGGATAATTCAGACGTCTCATCAGAGTATTACAGCTCAGCTACATTGCAAGTTTTCCAAATTAGGCGCTTAAAAAATGTACCTGGTATCCTTCGAGGCCAACTTTTTCAAGAAGTTTCTTGCAGCCAGCTACATCATCAGAACTAAACACGCCAACGAAAAGTTAAAACGCTTTCAACATCTAGGAAGTTTCCATACACTAAATCAAAGAGAGGGAAACCTGTTATCCGAAACTTCAGGAGCAAGGACACTAAATCTCTCAAGAAATTCTTCAAAATGTTTCCGAGTAGGAAATCCAGCACAGCTAATCCTGATTGCCTCCATAACACCCTGAAAGATGCATATTCGGATTTAAAACTATAACAAGCACATTTGTTAAATAAACCAAAAATGTGGAAATCCCACCCCACATCGGAGCTGTTGCAAAACATTTTGGTTCTCAAAGATCAAAGGCTTTAGAAGATTATTAGGTTTCACGCAACGAATATAGTGAGGCTCGGTAGTGCTCAGCGTTTCAAGCAATGTCATCAATTGTTGCTGCAACAAGTAAGAAAGTGACTTCAGTAATCATGAGATTAAAATTAAACAGAATAATTTCTGTATAGAACTACGTCATTTACAGCACCTTAAATCGTGTTCCAATCGATGAGAACTTTGACTTTTTGTTAGCATCTTCTGCAAGAAGAGGAAAGAGACATGAAACAAAGGTGCACTTCGAAGCATTTAGCAGAGCCTGATGCTCGGCAACAACGTAATCTTTGTTCTTCTCCAGGAACTGTTCGGTCTGATAAGTGACCTGAAAATACGATTCATTCAGGTCTCAGCAACTAGTTTTTGGGGAATTACTGCACTATAAATATTCACAACGTCAAGGCAAGTGTAACTCACGTCACCAGCGTAGTGGCAAATTGTGAAGTCCGTGCGAGATAATTTTGGCTTACTAAAGTGCTTGTGATCTTTAAACGTCTGATACATCTTTTCAGCAAATGTTTCATGAGTTGATCTTGGAAACATGCTGCATGATACAGGTAGAGAATTTGGATATGAAACAAGACAGACAATACATGCTGAAGAATACAAATTCAAGTGCTCAGTTCAAGTGAAATTTTGATATGAAAGGAGAAAGAGAAAACACATGCTGAACAATATAAATACAAATTCTTAGAGCCATACCAAGCCTCATCCAGGAGAGCAATGATACCACCAGGTTTCTGAGACATAACAAAAATAATAATGAGAAGTGTTTGATATAAATATTATTCAATAAAACGCAGCAGCTAAAACATGGTGAAACTAGCAACCTTTTCGATAAGCTCCAAAATATCTTTATTATCTACGAATTCAATGTAGCTCCAATCAATTTCTTCTTTGTTATATTCATCTTGTTCCATTTTGAATACGTGCTGCCCAGATGAAAAATCATGATAATTATTAGGGACAAATCAGGTTAAAGAACGGCAGCATTTTAACGATGAACAAACCTGATTAAAATGTTGCTGAAGTTTCTCATTCGTCAAATTGATGCAAAATTGCTCAAAACTGCAAAGCGCATGCAATATAAAGCAATTTTCAAGGAAATAACAAGCAAAATCGGTTTGACATTTTCACTTCACTTCCATTTAGAAAGAGAGAAAACCAGCACTTTGGAGTTGACTACCCTTTATTAAAAATGATTAGAAATATGCCGTACCCTAAATTAACCAATATTGACTACCCTTTCCACTGCTTGCTAAAACTAGAAATCTATTGGGAACCAACAAACTACAGAACAGAACTATCACGTGAGAATGTTGAGACTTATATTTTATATCAGGCTAAGTTCCATAATGTTTCTCTAAGGTGGTTCGTTTCCCCCTATCAAACAAAAGGCATACCGCTTAAGCACCTGTTTGTCTTGAAACTCTCAAATCCATATATATCTAGCACTCCAATTAAATATTTTGAATCAGGATCTTGTCCAATTGAATTATTGATCTTGTCCACAATCCTGAAAGAGAAATAGAACAAGTTAAGAAAATTAAACTAAACAAAAGTTTGCGTATCTGTAAAGAAAGAGAAGCATCCAGCTACTAAAAAATCCGAATGTATCAGTATTAGGCATACCAATCAAACAATCTTGAATAGACAGTTTTTGCTAATGCATCTCTGCTGAGTGCCGCAGATTCTGGATCCAGCCATTTCGTGATGCTTTCATCACGTGTCACAATAACACGTTTACAAAGAGAATCTTCCAGTGCCTGCTCATCGCACCTGATGAAATCCAAGAAGTAAGGAATGACAAATGAATAAGTTTCAGGAAAGACGCTTTTCACATTTGAAAGTCATAAATAATGGATAAGTTACTGACATGAAAAGCTCAGCTGCAGTCTTCAGATGGTAGTTGGACTTCTCATCTTTTGGGGCTGATGAGTCTGCTTCTTTTCCTTTTCCAAATTCAATATTACCTAGATGAAGAATAGCAGCCACAACTCGAAATATTGCTTCCTGACATAACATTTATATCAAAATACATCCATATGTCAATACCATAATTACTACTAAAGCAATAACCAAAAAAAACCCTACCTGCTCCTCTGAATTAATTCCAACAACATCCATTGCCTTTCTAGTTTCATGATACTCCTTCGAATCATCCATTCTCTCCAGATCGATGCACTGAGACTGATTCAGGTAATGAAATGTTCTTGGATCCGCCAGTTTCCATTTTTTAATGTCCTGATTAATTATTAGGAAAAGGAAAATAAGAAAACATCAAGTCAATAATTTCG
Source organism: Raphanus sativus (assembly GCF_000801105.2). Classification (NCBI taxonomy): domain Eukaryota; kingdom Viridiplantae; phylum Streptophyta; class Magnoliopsida; order Brassicales; family Brassicaceae; genus Raphanus; species Raphanus sativus. The sequence continues at coordinate 35,262,069 of NC_079512.1, forward strand.
AAGACACATCCTTAATGAACTGCACAATTTTATTGATACATTTCCAACTGGACCGTAATAAAGCTTAAGAGAGCATATACACGCAATTGAGGTTAAAAGAACTGTTAGAAGTTCGTTTAAATGCTATTATTACAGTTGAGTAAAGAGCAAAGTATGAACTATATGCTCCAGTGAGTAGAACGCTTACAAGGGAAACACTTTAAAAGGAGAGATTAACTATATGTACCTCAGGTGGTGCAGCACAAAGCATGTAAAAACAGTGATAGTTCCTCTCAGGATCTGAGACCTGGCAAACACGCGATCTCTCTAACAAATAAGTCCTGATAGCAGCTCCCGATATCCTTCCCCTTTCATCGAACTGAATCTCCACAAATTTTCCAAACCGACTGCAACATGATAATGATCAAGAACATGAATTAATAGGTGAGAGGTTATTCAACACAAGAAAATATGTACCTCGAATTGTTGTTCCTAACAGTCTTTGCGTTTCCAAATGCTTCTAGAACAGGGTTGGACTGCATACAAAGAAAAGATAAACATATCTAAGAAAGGTTTTTCTTATCGACTTCAATAAAATCTGACTTTGAAAAATCCAGAAGGTCTATATACTAAAAGATGGTGCCATAGATAACCTCTAAAACTTTCTTCTCGACACTCCTTCCTTCAGAAACAGCTCGACCTCCCATGTCCGCCAGATACTGCATGAGCAATTTAGTAGTCTCGGTCTTCCCTGCTCCACTTTCACCACTTACCAAAATTGACTGACTAATGCCCTGATTTTTCATTTGCCTAATCCCCAGTGGAAAACAAGCCGAGGTAAGCCAAACAGGAAACAACCAGTAACAAAATGGAAAAAAAATAAACTCCAAAATGATAATGGCAGGACACCTGTAAGCTGCATCCGCAACAGCAAACGGGTGGGGGCTCAGTTCTCCAAGGGCTGCACCTTTATATTGTTGCATCATATGACTGGAGTAAAGATGCGGCAATCTTCTAAACGGGTTAACAGCAATCAGAATATTCCCTGTGTAAGTCTGGAACAAGGTATATACATTAGCCCAAAGTGAAAGAGAATATTGAGTTTCAAGATGCACAGAGGAAATCTCAAATAAAGAACTGACATATATCTCGTTGATATCAAATCTAGATTTCATATTTTCGAGGACTCCTGGTTCATGTAAATACGCTAGCCTTGTCATATCATCCACTCCAGAAGCTGGAGCTTCAACATCTTTTGGGTATGCATTTGAAACTTTAACAGCCACCTAAAAAATATTCCAACAATATATAAAAAAAAATCGTTTAAAACAAACTTAATCTTCGTATAAAAATATACATACAAAGTAAAAACGTAAAATTCAATAATATTTATGACGTGTGGTTAAAACATATACCGTCTTCCCGGAGGAACATTTGACCTTGATATCATTTCCATTGACCTCAATAACTTTACCGTCTATCCAGGCCTCCTCTGGATCTTCCACCCAAACGGAAGAGCCAACACTAACTGTTGTACAAGCCTGCCAAATAAATCAATCTCCACCTCAGCTTTAATGTAACTGCTAAAATGTAGAATGAGCATTGAAACTAATCGGATCATCTTCATAAGGTAACATGAGGAGTCCTAGCTCAAACTATTCAATCAAAGGTCAAAAATCACGGATCAATGGAAAAGTCTACATAGGAACCAATTTGAGCATTCGAATTAAATAAATTAGATCATCGGAAAAAATCAGTTAAACTTGAGGTTAGCTAAAAAGTCTCCGATAGCGACTCTCATCATAAGAGACAAACACAATCGCTCGTGAAATATAATAAAATAAATACCATTTTGCACCGGAGATTAAGATTTAATCAGATCAGAAACTATTTTGCTTGGTTTTGGATCTAAACGCATGAGTTTCCTCCGAGAAGAGACGATCGCTAACAAACTCCAAACGTCTGTTTGTAACTTAAACGCAGGGAAGCAGATGAACTCTGCAAACTCGCAAAAACCAAGCAATGATTCTAAGAATAAGAGCGATTGATTCAAATGGCAAGTAGGTGTGAGAGCTTAGAAATCTTCTTCAAGCCAACCAAAAAAAAAATCAAATAAATTCAAGTCTGCACGAGAAGAAATCGGGTAATAAGCAAGCCCATCTTTTGGTCTGCTTTCCTTTGTTTTTTTAGATTTTCTTCCGTCTTTCTTTTTCCCAATAGTGTGATTAAGTCGTGGGGGCTTTTACTTCCGTAATTAAGGTAAGTAAGCGTTAATTTACCATTCAATTCCTAACATACCCTTAATAATGACTCCAGAATGTTAATAAATTATTTGGTCCACACTTTCTCTTCTTCCATTATTTTGCTTGCTCTGGAAAAAATAAAATGCCAACTAGCGCTGTGGATTTTGTAATGTAAACATGATGGATACAATAGTATCTTACAAACTATACTAATAAATATTAAAATTCTGATAATTGATAATGTAATTACTAAACTTTGATCTTGTTGACCAAAAAACAAAACAGTAGATATTTATTTGGGGTTCAAAGTTTAGGAATGGGCAATTAATTACTTAAAGGACATTCCAAGTTCCAAAAGGCTTGAAAATATTTTGACTGAAGGGTGAACAATTAATCAGGTGTACGAATCGTGAGGAGAAGACTCATTGCGATTTAAGAAACCACTTGACACTTCGGTCAATTATAGTTAACCATAGCCCAGTTATTTTGACATGAAACATTTGCTTCTTTCACGGCCCACACACCGATCATCTCGCCGTCAGTAAGCTCGTCAACAACACGGCAATGGGTCCATGGTTTTAGACACCAATCAGATAGGCGCGTGGAACTCAGCAGTTATTATGATTTTTGATTTTGTCTTTACAAATACAGAGTGTTAACATCGTCAAGTGGATAGATGGAGTGACGACACACACAGATAAGTAGAGCGTGGGCGTGGCATTGTAGCTCTCGGTGCAATCCTAGCCGTTAATAATAAAACGCATTTATCAGACGCGATCAACAAGGTTGAAGCGTTCTCTTATTGCTTAGTAAATGCCATTTACTAGTTTAAAATATTAACCACCACTTCATATAGTGTATGTTTCGTTTTACAACAAAACAAAGTCAAACCTGACATGGATATTAGTATTTGACACCAAGTCTTTGTTGATTTAATACGTATTAAGTTTTAAATATGGGAAAGTGGGCAATGGGGTAAGTGACTTGGAAAAAGATAAAAGGAACATAGAACGTTGAAGTTGTCAAACCAGAAAGGGTTTAAGTCGGGGATCAGTACGGTGAGGAAGACCAGTGCGAGCTCCCAAAGCTCGGCAGTTGCAAGCAGCCTGCAAGACAAATACATGGTTACAAAGATCGGTCTGAAAATGTTATATGTATGCTTCATCTGGAAAAGAGCGGTTCAGTGAGACTAGAAAAACATTGGACACAGTGACCATTTATGGCAACCACAGATTAGTCTGTGTTTCGGTTTATGATTAGGAAACTCGGTTCTCCAAAAATAAGTCATAGGGTCGCATGATTTATACGGGGAAAAGATGTAAAACAGAGGTTCTGTGAAATATGTTTTCGGTTTAGGAGAGTTACCACTTGAGTAGCGAACGGTAGCATCTTCTCTGGGGGCATGCCGGCGCATAAGGCTACAGACAGAGGTAACAAGTAGAGATAGGTCAGTAAATGTTTAAGAATTTGGGTTTTGGTTTCTGATTACACAGTGAGTGTATAATGTATCTTGGCAAATCTTTTACCATAAAGAACTGCTCCTATGAATGCGTCGCCTGCACCGGTGGTGTCAACAAGCTCTTCTGGAGGAATTTTCTCTGCTGTTCCGAGAAACAGTCTTCCGCTCAGTGTTCCTATCCCGTTGGCCTTTAGCTTAGCTGTCTCCTGCGAGAAAATATGTGTGGAAAAGTTTGGATTGTCTTCCATTCAGTTGATAAGCTATTTTAGGAGATGGAACGTTTGGTTACCGATGAAACGCATGTTGGAAGTGTTGCGGTCGAGTCTGATCTTTGCTTCAGAGACTCCACCAAACTCTCAATGTCTATCTCTTTGGATTCTGATGTTTCTGTTGAAGTTGGGAACCCAGTGAAAGGATGATGAAAAGAAAAGAAAAGCTTATAGTGAGTGACATGACGTCTCGGGTTTATTACCTGTTGAATCTCTCTGGATCATTAAGCATCCTTCTTCACCTAAGGTTACGATCACAAACTTCAGTTTCGGCAATCTCAACATCATGGACCCAAGCGCACATGGAATGGAAGACGCTTCTGTCCATGCCTGTGCGACGTGAGAGACTGAGAATTTTCAGCCTCAAAAGCTGAGAAGAGATGTTGGAAAAGAAAAAAAAACTAAAATAACAGAGACATAGGCTTAGCTAACCTGAGGGAATTTTGCTGTGCAGACAACGTAATCGGCGAGTTGCAAGAGATCATCTAATCCATCTCTTTTCTTCTCTGCATCAACTAATATAGGTATCTTCTTCTGACTTGCCTGCTCTGGATAAAAGCAACAAGCAAAAAACGAAATAAACACGTAGGATGTGCGGCATATTATGTTTTTATAGGCAAAGAAGAGAGAAACAACCAAAAACCTCTAACATGGTCAACTTATCACAACGACTAATCTTACATACATATCAAATCACGCTTTGTATTTTGTTGTACTTGAGAGAAATCAAGAATCAGGTAAAGGCATGAGATCAAGCACATGCTTACCTCGTTTGCAATCACCAATGCGGTTTCGTGTAATCTTACATCAAAATATGCAATGCTTGCTCTGTCTAGAGCAGATAACATGGTCGAGTGAGGAAGATCAGTTGGCACCATGGGTGGATATCCAGGCGTATGAATACAAGTACGCGTTTGCCTGAATAAAAGAAAATTAGAAAAAGCAAACAGCACTCCAAAACTAACTATATTTACGAAGATGAAACATATCCCCCAAAATTCGCAAAAAAATAAAAAAACACTCACGTTTGTTTATCAACAATGACGTAGGTAAACGGAGTATTGCCCTCTTTAGAGACCTAGTATGAGATCAGATTATCAAAAAAAAAGCTTAAAACAAAAAATCATATAGAATACAATAAGGTCTGAGGATTACCACAAGAAAGGAAGTATCAACACCATCGGATTGAAGCTCTTCCAATATACCTTTTCCTTGAGAGTCATTAGCTACCTAAACATGTAGTTTTTTTTTTCTCATTACTAATCAATTAATAACAATACTCAATAACTGTTGAATCTGCTCATTACCTTACCTTACTAATCAGCCTACAAGTCAAACCCAGACGAGCTGCGCAAGTCAACGCGTTTCCAGCATTGCCCCCTCCTTGTACCTGAAACACTCAAAACACAGTTCCTAAACCCTAAATCACAACCAGAATAGAAGAAGATCCTGGAGAGAGAGAGTTGAAAGAGTACTACCTTGAGGCTAGTGCTTCGGATCTTGTCATCGGGATTAGGATAAGAATCCACCGTCGCCAGGAAATCCACAGTGGTTCCCCCACAACCAAGCTAACACGAAGACGGCAACTCTCTTAATAATCGCGATTCAAGTCAAACCTCAAAGAAGAATACGAATCGGAAACTCACGACAATGCCGTTATCCGGCGGAGGAGGAGGAGTAGTAGATTCGATGGAGGAAGAAGACATTCTAGTCCTGAAACTGAATCATACAGAGGAAGAGAGAAGAATCATATTAGAAACTCGGTGAGAGCATACGGAGATTGCAATCGACGCTCTAGAAACGGAGAAAGCGACCTCGTGAACCGACGACGGGAGGAGGACGGAAGAGAGACGCCGGAGAAGAGAGGAAGAGGTGTGAGATGAGTGAAACACATCATTTTTTTGTTTCGGCCCTTTTCTTTGTATCTAATCTGAGCGAGGTGTCAGTTCTGTGCAGAGTGTCAGACACTAGTAACCAGATGTTTTTAAATTCAGATCGACCGGCCGGTTCGATCCATGGAACCGAGAGTCGGATAAAATATCGATTTAGAAGTGTACCAGAAGAACCTTCCAAGTGAGTCAGAAGGTTTGCTTGATAAAAAGCATTCACTATGGCTGTGTGTTTCCTAATTCCTACCCATATTTTATTCATGTTGTATATTAACCGAGAAAATCAGAGGCTTTATTTTTCGCATTTTCTGACTAAATTGATTATCATTTCTTTGTGGAATTAATTCGATGAATAATGTAAAAGTACATCTCAGTTCCTAACGTATGACTTGTGCAAAATCACGCTTAGAAGTTAGAACCCACATTGATCAAAAAAAAAAAAGTTAGAACCCACACCGATTAATGGGCATATCATTCAGAGGTGTTGAGTCTAGCTACACAAATGTAAGAAGAATCTTATATCTGCCAAACCTGTTTTATGCTGATCAACATTAATCAAAAGTTTTAAGAAATACTCCTGCTACATAAGTTGAAATATGTGTCCTTTCTATTTCCGTTAACCAAATTTAAAACGTATCTTTATTTCATTCATCTTACTTTACATATAAGAAATTTTTGTTTACTACGTATTCATCTTATATACGATCCATTTCTCTTCATTCTAGTCAGTTTTCGTATTCCTCGTATTATATACGATTCCATCAGTCGATGCCTTTAGAGAACGAGACTATAAAGATGATCTGATAGAGTTTTAGTTTCAATACTACTCTGGGTTGGTAATTAAACGTCACGTTTGTTTGATAAATGGAATCAATGGGTACTTCTCTTCAAAACTCTGATTTCTTTATGATCAATGTAGAAAATATGGAAAGTTGACTGGTCAGCGGATCTAAGACATGAAAAATCATTATAGCAAAGGTGTAAAGTGACAAATAAAGAAGATCGCATCTTGTTGACTAAGAGAATCCAACGTTTACGGTTTAAGAAATTTCCCTAACGTTTGAATTAACTTAAAAATATTCCATGCTTGTGAACACCTTGAAATCGTAGTATCGTGTAGAAAAATTTGCTACCACGACGACGATGTATAGGTCTTCCCTCCTTAATTATCTCAGACCTATTCGAATTTAACTTTGATGTTTACTCATGCTTGAACTGTGAGATACTTGTTTAATTACGTGATTCTTAATGCGCACAAGTCTATATAAAACCCCAAACAAAATGAACATAAAATATAACAATGGTAACAAATCAAAACAAAGAAGTGAAGAACTAATTGGGGCGGAATATGTAATGTTTGTCAACGGAAAGAGATACATCCCAAGTACAAGAAAGTTCCTTGGGAAAAGTGACAATATCACCTGCTCCAAACTCTACACACCACTCTACTCCTGTATCCAATGATGACGATGATGCTGCTGTTGATGATGATGATGATTTAGGGTAAACCTTAACTTTTACCCTTCACAATGTAACATATCTCTTCTGCTTCGTATTTCAAATGGTACTTCCCTGGTGAACATCCCCACCTTCGTTCCCCAACCAAAAAAGAAAAAAAATTAGTTTGTTCGTCTTGTAATTTGTTCTCATGCAATCGATCTCACTCCACCCAATATAAAGAATTCAGAAAAGCAAAAATAATCGATTGGTCTTACTTGGGCCATGACTTGATCTTCAGTTCATCAAGACGATCTTGAGATGGATTTTTCTCGACGATGATTCTTGGATTTTGATCAGCCATTTACTATTTATTACCTCCTTATCTTCTAATCAAATATTTGGTATTTTCAATAAAATTAAAAAAGAGAGAGGAGAAACATGAGAATCACAATAGAAGATAACTTAAATATAGTGTGTAGTTGTTAAAGCTTTCTTTGTGACGTATTTATTCAGTCAAGATATGGGGTGGAGTAAGAAAGAAGAAATATCTTTATTAAGTATTGACTAGAAAACAAAAATCTAAATCAATATTTATCATTCATATAAAAATCTAAAACAATATTTACTTTCATATCAATGAATGATAATAACGATTAATATGATTAGACTTAACTATATAACACTTCGTATGAAAGTTCTATTGGTCTATTTGACAAATAATTCATCAATGCTTTTACTAGGTATAAGTTTCAAACCCTATAAAATGAAATTATATAAATTAACAGGAAAGTAATTTACAAGAAATCGACATAAACTGTAAAATTTCATAAAACATGTATAATTGTCATTACAAAGTTATGTGTAATATTTTTCGTAATTTGTATTTTATAATAGTTTAATTATCCGGCTTTAAAAAATTATAATAGCATTTTCTTTTGTCAATCAAAGAGCATCTAAGATCTAACCATGTAGGGATGGGGTATTTAAACATATTTTTTTAGTGACATGCATGTGTATTTTGGTTCCACTGGTCAAAAGGTTTGACTGAGAATCCTGTTTGACCATCACGTGGCGGAGCCTGATTGGTTCTTGGAGTACAGTATCTGACTAGATAAGGGAATCGATGGTTATCGAAGATACCGACATAAATACTCACAAGTCATTTTGTAGGCACTTTTGATTTTTGTCTCTTCCTTTGCATTTCTTTGCAAACAAGCCCCCTCGTAAATTCTTTCCTACAAAATAACACATATATTTGACATTATTTTTACATTTTATCTTTTTTTTTTTTTTTACAGTAAGGATATGAGGTTAATGGCTGTGAGATAGGAAAACAGTTTTCAGTTTTTTAATCTTCACTATTGTTATTTATGTTTTTGCCAATTGTTTAATACTCCTTCCATTTCACTTTACCTTACTCGTGGTTTTCGTTTTAGATTACTGCACAACAATTAAAAAAGGTTAGCAAGCCCTTTATCAAAAAAAAAAAAAAAACAATCAAAAAAGGCAAAGTTTTTAATTTTTTTTGGCTCTTTTGCCTTAAACCTTTCCTTTGATAATTATATCAAAGTTTTTAATCTTCACTATTGTTAATTATGTTTATGCACAAATCTGTTTGCATATCTCTTTCCAGTTCCCATGTGAGCGATTGTTTTTAGCTTTGCCTTTTTTGATTGTCGTCTTTTATGCATGGGGAGGTGAATCATGTCTTCGCACAAAAAAAAAGAGGATGAATCATGTCCATTGTACTGGTGTCTTATTTGCACGTGTCTTCATAACTTTTCCTAATATGTTTCGAATTTAAAACATTACTGTTTACAACAATGTCTTCAAAATATATAAGATGTATCATGTGAAACTAGCTTTAACAAGAAGTCACTACTGGTCGATCTCTGATACTATTTTCTTCATCGAAACATAAAACTAAGACCATATGATTAGATTTCCATATTAACGCGACGTTAGCTAACGACTCCGGAACAAAGCCTGCTTAGTGCAAGCCTTCATGTACATTTAATCTCATCATTTGATCCTAAATAAGTAAATATAATTGCACCCAGCTTAAACACCCATCTCTTCCAATATCGTGGACAAGATTGTTTGGTTCTAACCAAGTCCTCTTGGCCCAGTGGTGAAGGAGTACCCGTTCCTCGAAGCAACGTGTCCCCGCCCTGGGTTCGAGTGCACTTGGCCACCGAGCTTGAAAATGGTATCTCGGGCCTCAGGACCACCTTCGGGTAGATAGTCGGTCGGCCAAATTCCGAACCGGAGACCTGATTAAAAAAAAAAAAAAAAAAGATTGTTTGGTTCCAAGAAAAAGATCTGCATTTTATTGCGTAAGGTGTTCCTTTATTGGCGTCTAATGACGTATTAGGAAACATGCCGAGAACTGGCACTCCTGGCAGACTTCTTGAATTATACTTTTAGGTGTACTTTGCATTTTTCATAGTTTTCGTGTTTTCAGTTTCTTTTGTGGTCTCTTATCTTCCTATACATTAAAAAAGAAGTCATTTTAGTGATTTCTGCTTACGTGGCGATCATACAAGACACTCTCGAATTAATTCTTATAATCTTATTGGTCGATTTTTTTTTAATTTCTTTTTGAATTATTTTTTTCCATCGGCCAAACCTTTCCAAAAACACATACCATGTAATTAATATAGTTATATACGTTTTTAACTAATCGATATATATTTCAAAGGTACTATTATGGTAACTTAATAATGACACCAATGCAAATATATTAGAGTATTGGTAATTTTAAAAAAACCATAATATGTTTAGAGTAATGGTAATTTTAAAAAAATCATATTAGAGTATTAGTAATTTAAAATAATTTAAAATGTCTCAGAAACTATAATTTATGAGAAAAGAAATTAGAAGAAACCATAATATGTTATTATTTACCGATCACGAGATCATAATTATTATAGTAAAAAAATTGTTATTGAAATCTAATGAAATCATAATATGTGTAAAAAATGAAACATAATAATTATTATAATTCCGGACATGAAAACTTAATAATGACACCAATGCAATATATTAGAGTATTGGTAATTTAAAAAAAACCATATTATGTTTAGAGTAATGGTAATTTTAAAAAAATCATATTAGAGTATTAGTAATTTAAAATAATTTAAAATGTCTCAGAAACTATAATTTATGAGAAAATAAATTAGAAAAAACCATAATCCTCCTATATATTAAAAGAGAAGTACATTAGACACGTGGCGCTCACACAGTTCTTCTCACGAAAATTCTCGCGATTCTATTGGTCGAATTTTTCTATTTTTTCTTTTTGATTTATTTTTCTACTCGAGTTTTAAATTGGAAAGTCACATTAATTGTTAATCGCACTAATAATTTCTTGCGCAAGAATCGTAATAAATGTCGACCATTAATCATAGCTTGCAGAACAATTTTAATAAATATCGACTAATCATTAAATGTCTTAATGGGAAATATGTTTTATATCTAATTAGGAAACTAATTATTAACAACATACCTTATTTATATTATTACTTGCGCAAGTCTCGCATCATATAATATGCATATTCGTTTTTAATTTTACAAATTTATTATGTTTCCTTTAATCAAACGTCATTTAATTTACATACCTTATTATAACCAATTACTTGCGCAAGTCTCGCAAGTAATATTATTTGCGTCGTTAATACTCTTCACCATCAAAGGACTATATATAGAGTACAAAGTGGCGATGAAGCAACACAACCATTCTTCTATTTTTATATATACATATTTCATCGTAGCTGACTTTTCTTTTGGTTTATATGCAGATGCCCTATTCTAACGATTTCACCACGATGCAGCGAAGAATATGACACAAAAGCTGATATTTTCTCCTTTGCTTTGATCGTTCAAGAGGTAAGTTAAAACCTTTTTTTTTTCTTATGGTTTTTGCTGTTTCTTTGTTCATGTTGTTGATTCCTTTTGAATGTTGGAATTTTTTTAGATGATAGAAGGACGAATGCCATTTGCTGAAAAGGAAGACAGTGAAGCTTCAGAAGCTTATGCCAGCAAAGAGCGGCCACTGTTCAAAGCTCCATCAAATTGCTTTACCCTCATGGACTTAAAACGTTAGTCTTACTCTTTCTCTTCACCATTAAACAAAAAAGAAAGGACAGTTTTGCATCGTATGATTGCTTTTTTCAGAGTAAATGTCCGATCAAAACTTTTTTTTAACTCCAATTAGGTTGTCAATGCATTGATTTATCACCAGAATTTACGGGAAGTTATATGAAATTGCATCGTACAAAGCAATCCTTGATATGCAAATATCTTATATTGTAATTACGGTATATTTTGATTGGCAGTAGTAAAGGCAATCGTTGATATGTAATTCGAACATTGTCCTAATGTAGTCAATAAGCCATTTATTAGCGTCCAAAACTTTCCTAATATAATCAACTTATTCAATGTGGATTGTCAATTAGTTTGTATACAATTAAATATATTGACCTATTGCATTAATATCGCATTCATTCGTTTTACTATAAATACGGAGACGGGAATGCTTCAAATCCATAACATCTCTTCTGTATTCGCTTTAACTCTTATTTTATTATCCCCTTTCTAAGGATTGAAATGGCCGGTTTTAGATTTTTTTTAACGAGTTGAAGCCATATAAGTCAATATTAAAAATTTAGAGTGAAAGCGATTCTAAAATATGTGACGATTAGCTTAGTTGCGTGTATATGCACGTAAAATAACAACCTGAGATAACATTTTGTTTATATACAGACATCTGTGGAAGCAGTACTCTGGTGTTATAGGAGGACAATTTAAATGGTGATATATAGTTGATCAAAAGTAAGACTGTATTTTCGGTCTATGCATGTTTAGTCTTCCTATTAATATATCAAAGTCGCTTATATATGTTTTCTTACAATGTTTTTACTTTATATTTTAGGGAGATAATGATCCATGGTACCGTGAAGAAGGAACACCAAGATGACTTTATAAGTAACTATTTTGTTTCTTTAATATTTTATAATTTTCGGTATTTTTATTTTATTTTCAACTCATATGTTATATATTATCTTACTCTATGCTTAAGTTTCAACAAAACGATCTAAACTGCTACAAGTACAAACATTTACACAGGTTCTTCAAAGTTTCGATACTAACCTGCTTATAAAGTGCTAGAAGTTTGATTTCCAATTTCAGGTTTGGAAGCAACTGCGTTGGCTGGAAATAATCTTCATTAGTTGATGGATGCATTGAGGAAATTTTCTTTTGGGTAAACTACATACAGCGGCAAGAAGGAGTAGAATCTTTTTTTTTTGGTCAAGAGGGAGTAGAATCTATTATTATTATATACATGGGTGGAAGGATTAAACTGATCTTTAACTTACTGGAACTTTTGTTGGATGTAATTTGTAAATAAAAATACATACATGCAGTAGCTGTTAGGATAATTTGAGTTCTCTTTTTTTCCCCTCCATATCTGTAAGGCAGTAGTTGTTGCCAAAATTATAAATGTAACTCTGATAGGATCTGATCCTACCGATACCAAGGCAGGATCAAATTTGAAAAGACTAAACATATACTGATTCCATCTTTTAAAAACTTAATTTTCTAAGGTTATAGTTACTGCTGTTACCAATCTTTTAAAAAATTAATTTTTGGTTCGATTTTGAATTGTTTTTTCTCGAATTTGGGTAGGTTCGGATCTATAATTAAGATATATGTAAAATATATGTGATTTCGGATCTATAGTAGGTTCATGTCGGGTTTGGGTATTAAGGATCCAAAAAATCTGCAAAGTAACAAAAATAAACTTTTAATAGTTAAAACTAAACCTTTTAAACTCTAATTTTTACATTTAAAATTTCAATTTACTATAAATATCATTAAAATATAAACTAAATATATAAAATAATAATTCTAGATATCTAATTAAGTATTTATAAATTTTTGGTTCGATTTTAGGTTGGTCCCACTTCAGATGTTTGGGTCATATAAAATGTCTATGCCGAATTTCTATATAATGTTAGATAAAAATTTATGAAAAATCTATAATAATTTAGAAATCTTTTTAACAATTTCACTCCGCGCCTTGCGCGGATCCCAATTAATGATGATTACAACATCACGTAACACATATTCGTCATATTTAATTCACAAGATTGATTGGTAATAAATAAGAATGATCTATGTTAACGCATTAAATTCAAAACATCTATATAGCAATAAAAAAATGTAATAAATTGTATGAATATATTATTTGATACTAATTTGTCGTGCAATCATATTTAAACACAGTAATAAATATGATACCAAGTTGCGCAAGTAATCCACATTGAAAATAAGGTAAGTTATTAATAAAAAATTAATAATTTACAAACATGGTAAATTACATTTAAAATCGTGTAGTAAATACTCTTGGGATTCAAATTACTGTTAAAAGAATGTTTACATTTTTGTATTTTTCAAAAAAAAGGTTTACGATGAGGGGGAGAGAGAGAGGGAGATTTAGTGTTTTGGGTATACCCAAGGATTTACAGTTTAGTGTTTAGGATTTATCCAAGGGTTTAGGGTATATCCAAGAATTTAGGATATACCCTTTGTTTTTGGTTTTTTTCTCAAGGGTTTAAGCTTTGTCCAAGGGTTTAGGGTATAGTGTTTATTGTTTATGATTTACTTTTTTGTGACGATTTTAAAATTGTTAAAAAAAATTCTTCTTTTCGCAGCTACTAATATTTTTCATTTATTTTAAAAACTTAACACAAATTATTATTATTTTATTTATTATCTTTAAAAGAAGGTGTACATTAGTTGGTAATTCACCCAAGAATTACAACATTCATCTGTTTGACATGTTATTACAACATTTATCTGTTTGATTTCTAGAAAAGGTGATCTTAGAACATTAAGATACCTATTATATTATCATAAATTGATCTGCAGTAAATATGATATCAACTTGCCAAAGCAATCCGTACTTAATATAAGGTAAGTTATTAAAACCAGTGTTTCGAAAACCGGATCGGACCGGCCAGTCGAACCGGTCCGACCGTGACTCGCTGAAGAAGCCGAGTCTGGTTCGGTTTAAAACCCGGATTTGATAAAAACTAGTAAAACCGGCTGAAACCCGGTAAAACCGGTGACCCGGTTTAATTTTAAAACCCGGTTCTTAAAAATTAACATATAATTAAGTATTTTTAATTATTACTAGCTAAAATTTAATATTTTATAGTTAGTGTTCAACTATTACTATTTAATTGATTTTTTATTTTTCTAAGAAAAAATGTGAAAATATATATTTTTGACTCTCATATACTATTTTTATTTTACCATATTCTTAAAATTTGAAATGTTAGTTGTAAAAATAAATAAATATGATTGTTTTAGCTGTAAATCATTTGTTCTTTTTTTAATTTTTAGTTTACATAGTAATCAGATTTATGTTTGTTGTTTATTTTGAGTTAATAAAAAAAGAATAGAGAAAGTATTATATGTAGAAGTAAAGTTTATATAGCATAAATATATAATTATATACATTTTTGTATAAATAAAAAACCCGGTTCGACCGGTTGAACCGGTCTAACCAGTCAACCAGTAGCTTCACCGAGTCAGTGTCCGGTCCGGTTTTCAAAACATTGATTAAAACCAAATTAACTAGAGGTAAATTATTTAAACAAAGCAATAAATATGATACCAAGTTGCGTAAATAATACACAATGAAAATAAGGTAAGTTATTAATAAAAAAGTGACAAATTACAAATAGGAAAGTAACACAAATTTGAGAGAGAGAGAGAGAGAGAGAGAGAGAGAGAGAGAGAGAGAGAGAGAGAGAGAGATTTAGTGTTTTGGGTATACCCAAGGGTTTACAGTTTAGTGTTTATGATTTATCCAAGAGTTTAGGGTATATCCAAGATTTTAGAGTTTAGTGTTTGGATTTTTACCCAAGGGTTTAAGATTTGTCCAAGGGTTTAGGGTATAATGTTTAGTGTTTATGATTTATTCTTTTGTGACGGTTTTAAAATTGTTAAAAAATTAATCTTTTGGCAGCTAATAATATTTTTATTTATTTTAAAAACTTAACACAAATTATTATTATTTTATTTATTATCTTTAAAAAATGTTGTACATTATTTGGCAAACTATGATTAGTTGGTAATTCAACCAAGAAAAATTCATGATAAAATATTAAACTAGGAAACATTCCTATATAAATCAAAATTATGGTAGTTAAAAAAATAATCGGTGAATTAAAAGAATGTTTACATTTTTATATTTTTCAAAAAAAAAGGTTTACGATGAGAGAGAGAGAAAGAGAGAGAGAGAGAGAGAGAGATTTAGTGTTTAACCCGCGGGTCCCGCGGGTTAAACACTAAATCTCTCTATCTCTCTCTCTTTCTCTCTCTTAAATAGATACAAGATATTCCGTAATATTTAACCCGCGGATCCCGCGAATTACCTGTAAATTTGGGCGGGGCAGGGCGGGTGCATGTATTTTGAATCTTTCATTGCGGGTCATGCAGATCGAAATTATGAGTCAAAAAACTAGGTGACCCGCGGGTTGGCGGGACAGACGGGATGGGTCGATCTGTAGACCCAACTCTACCCGTATAATTTGAATCTGTACAATGCCCGCACAGGGTGCGGACCGGCCACCTAGTTAGAATTAGAATTGGTGGTTTAATTTAACTGAAACTAACTTCTGATGAAAAAATACACTATCGCGAAGGATAATAAACATATGAACGCCAGCAAACGGCCTAGAATCTGTACTGGGCGGAACCATCTGGACCCTTAATTTTTAGTTTTGTCCACTAGTGTTAGTACTGGCCCATTCGCTTGGTTGGGTACAATGTGAATATCCCTATAAATTGACAAATTAATTAGAAATTCAAATATGAAAGCTAAACTAGATTTTGGATCCGCGCGCCCACACGGGTGTATGTTTAGAAAGATTAAATGGTAAACTAAAATTTGGCGGCTTTCATATTTGTTGAATTTTGATATTGGTGTATTTCGTTCGGTTTGTTGAGTGTATGATTATAAATTATGATGTTATATAAATATCCATTTTTTGGTATGAAAATATTATTGTGGGTTTTTTTTAATTCAAATTTATTATAACTTGTTTATTTAAGCTTAAATATTTTAAACTTTTAATTACAGGATTTTTAAAAAATTTAAAAGTAATGAAAATGTACAAAAAAACTTTTTTTTGAAAATTATATTATGATAGTCCAAAATTTAAAATAGGCCCGATTTGCTAATATTTTTGAAAGGATTAAAAATCAGCAATATACTATTTTTCTTCCATGAATGTAAACATTTAACTTGAACACGCCAATTGTTTTTGAAAGGTCTGAGTTTGGTGAGAGGAACAAACGTCGTCATCTTCGACATGTTATAGGTTTTGGAATTTTTTTATATTATTTGGAGAATAGATGATGAGATATATATATACTGGTGGTGAAAAATAGTGCACGTTAGGTTAAATGTCAGTAAGTTCGATATTTTATTTTTGGTAGTTATAATTTAAAAACACAATCAAAGGAAAAAGATCTTAAAACTAATTAATGTACATTTATTATTTATTATCTATTAGGGAAAAGAAATATCCGTAGAGAAAAAGAGAATTTGGTGGTCAAGTTTTTAAAAAAGCATATTGTGTTACTTATTTGATTCGAGCTGTTGATCAATTAATAGTTTATATTCTTTTTGCTTAGGATTAGGAAAATCTTTGAGTAGTTATATTCTGATCGCGTAGAATTAGAAAAATCTTTGAGTGCGTATCAATCAAAATTCGTTTTAAATGTCATTTGTGTATATTAATTAATACGTAAATTTAGGACTGGTTTAGGAATATTTCGTGGACTGGAAAGAAAGCAGTTTAATTAGGTTAGATATTATTAGTAACCAATTTTTTTCGTTTTGGGTTTATATTGCAAACTAATTTTTTTTTTCACGAACAAACCAAAATATAAACCATCTAAAACAAAACTAAAAGTTCATCATAAGCAAAACAATCTAAAGTGTTTCTTCACTGTGAAAATAATTTCCACCATAAGCAATAGAATATGTTAATATACTTGTGTAAATATGTTTTAATATGAATAATAATTTACACTAATTGCTTTTGGATGTTTAATTTAGATATTTCTATTGATTGGTTTAATAGTGTAGATATTTCCATCGATTGGTTTAGAAATCTGAACCATGTGAGTTAAACAAAAAGCCCAAACAAAATAATAATGAGTAATTAACATTAGAGGCCATGATTTTTTTTATGTTAAAATTAAATGATTAAACTACTGTGTTTTGATGGCAGTGGCATGAAGTTGTAATATTTGTGAAAAACTAAGAAGACATAGATAAATGTACTTCAATATTAATATTTTAGATTCCCCTATAACTATGTTACTTTTAACTAGAGAATCTGAAAGATAAATCAACATTAAAATTGTTGTAAAAAGAATAATTACTTTGTACAAACTTTTCTGTCATTAAATATTTTGTTTTTGGAATGGGTTAGATGACGAAGTTGATAATTTTTTACACTATTCAAATTCTTCCAAATGATAAATGAAATACGGTCATTATATTGGTATAAACACCATTTTCGCCGAATGAAATCAGTGTTTCTAAACACCACCTCAGATTCATCATTTAGTCAAATAAAGATGGCTTTTAAATTGGTCATATAACCGTTTCAGGTTATTTGACGATCAATCATATGAGAAATGTCAATCTAAGTTTCACGTTAGAAATTATACAAAAGAGAATTTAATATGTAAAGAGAAAAACTCGACAAATTCAACACCCTAATTCATTGATGGTGGCTGGTTGGATGGCCGACCTTATAACTTTTGGATTCTAAAACATTGTAGTATGATTTTTAAACTAAAAAGAAATTAGATAATTTAAGAGTTTCTATGTATCTATATTATTATTTCTTAATAATTTAAGAATTTCAAGTTAATGTTACAATTGGCTATGTCCAAAAATTATTTCTTCTAGCAGGCGATGAGACTCATATTAGTAATATATGATTTATTCCAATGAAAAAGAGCAAATGTATACACATGACATGCCAAAAGAAAAAACTAAATGAGTAGATAGATACTACTAAAATGAAGAAAACTAAAGAACACCTAATTATACATGCTCATTTTCGCGACCCATCTCCCTAACCATAATCCCATTCTTGATCTCTTCTTCAGTATACATATAAGCCAGGCCACCATGACTCGTCGGATCCATCCCGGCGATCTCATCCTCCGACGGTATCCTCAACAGTTCCAGCTTATGCAGCACAAAAAACAAAGTCCCCATCGTCACACTAACCCAACCCGTAATCACCACAATCTGCACAACGTGCGCTGCAAGCAACCTCCATCCCCCTCCCATCAGCAGCCCGTACGGTCTGTTAGGATCACCTCCAAAGATCTCGGAAACATACGTTTTATCCGCAAACAAACCGGTGAATATAATCCCCCACGCGCCACAACCACCGTGAAGCTGAGCCGCTTCCAACGGATCGTCGTACCTCAACTTATCTGCTAGCTTGTTGAATCCCATCAGCACCCACGCAGCAACAAACCCGCAGAGAACCGCCGCCCACGGTTCAACAACCGAGCAACCACCGGTTATCGCCGCGAACCCGCCTAGCAAACCGTTACACACGTCAGTCACGTTCCAATACCCGTCTATAAGTCTTTTCCCGAACAGAGTCGTCAACGCCGCCGTGCACCCAGCTAGCGTAGTCGTAACAGCTGTCCTCCCGACAGCGCTCCACTGTCCGTAGAACGAGCTCCCGGGAGACGAACCGTAAGATTTGTTAATGATCGCAAACGAACCGGGGTTAAACCCGTACCAACCGAACCATAGTAAAAATGTACCGAGCACAACCAACGTCGCGCTGTGACCACGCAACGTAACCGGTTTACCTCTATTCTCAAACCGGCCGATCCTCGGTCCTTCGATCAACGCTCCCCATAAACCGGCTATCCCTCCAACCATATGAACGACGCCGGATCCAGCGAAATCAATCACCCCTGATCCAAACAGAAGGTTCTCCGCTCTCGCGGGAGACGCCCAACCATCAGAAGACCAGAACCAATGAGACACAATCGGGTAAACCAACCCGGTTAAGAAAGACGAATAAATCAAATACGCAACGAACTGCGTCCTCTCGGCGATGGACCCGCTGGTGATCCCCGCGGCGGCGATGGCGAACGTCCACTGATAAAGAAAGTAAGGATAGTCGAACGAAGCCTTCGGGAAGCCGCTCATGGCGAAGAAGTGTTTCCCGATGAAGCCGTTGGACGGGGAGCCGTAGGCGAAGGCGAAGCCGAAGAGGTAGTAGAAGAGACCTCCGGCGGCGGCGTCGATGACGTTCGTGAGCATTATGTTCATCGTGTTCTTGGCCCTGACGGAGCCGGCGCAGAGCATGGCGAAGCCGAGCTGCATCGCGAAGACGAGGTAGGCCGAGAAGAGGAGGTACGTGTTGTCTATCGCGTAAGACGCGTCGGTGAATTTGCCGGAGATCGTTTCGAATCTCCCGCAGATGAACTCCGCTGCGGCGGTGGCTGCGGCGGTGGAGTTGGCTCCTCCGCCTGATAGCAAGGGGATGAGATCAGAGGCGGAGCAAGAGAGAGAAGAAGACATTTTCAGAAATGATGAAGAATGTTGAGAGATTAGTGTTTTTTTTATACAGGAGGGGGAGAGATTCTCGAGATTCTGTTTTGAATCTTTTTAGAGAATTGAATCTCTCTGTATTTAACAATAAATAGTTTATAAAACTGAAAGAATATTTCTAAATTCCAAGATTCTCATAACTGATTTTTTCCACTATTTATGTTTATTTTGACTTTTCTTCACTAGAATTATGGAAGGCCGTACTTTTTTCTCGAAGTAAATTGTTTTTAAAGTTCCCGAAAATGAATGGACTGAATATTTTTTTTGTGCAAAAGATCTTGACCATATATTTTTTTTTTGAATTTACTTCTTTATTGGGTGAATTACCATAAATAAGTGACGGAATCTATTTTACTTTTGTTACTAAACTTGAACTTAATCAATCAAAAGATTATGGAACTTAGATTGATATTGAAATCTGTCCAAAAAAAAAAACAAAAGAAAAGACTGATAACTAGGCCTACTGATAACAATATGTTTTCGTAAACTAAACGTCCTAACCAAAAAGCTCTTGGCTAATACTACTATGTACATACTGATTCTAAATTTAACTAATATGAAAATACAATCCTAATGTTCGAATCATCCAAAGAAGGCTTCGAAACCGAATTGGACCAGACAAAGGAACGAGCCGGATCAATCCGGGTAGTGCTGTCCAATGTCCATGAGCCAGTCTTCAATCTCCGAAAGTGCTCTATTGACACTTCTTTGTTGTTGTTGCTGCTTCGCCTGAGGATTAGGTGGTCCAGACGAAACTGCACTTGTCCGGCTAAATTGTCTACCGTATGATGTTCGACTTAGAGGTGATACATAATCACCAAACGCCTGCTGTGAATTGCTTTGTAAAGCCGTGGGAGGAGTGACGTAAGGGTTATACGGGAAGCCTTGAGCAACATCCAAAGGAGTAGAGCGTAAACTTGGTCTTTGTGGAGTCCATGAGAGAGATTTGGAAGAGAACACTTGGGGGATTGGGTTACCATTATTAAACCTATCATTTTGGTTTTGGTATAACTGATGAGGAGCACGAGGTTGTAGATTTTGCGGAAAGGTTCTTGGTTGCTCGGATCTGTAACCAGGTCTGATGTACGTGTTCGAGCGAGGCGCAACCATAGTAGATGGCCCAAACTGGTTTACAGGGGAATACCAAGTGTTTTGTAGCATAGTTTGAGGCGGAAGTAATGTTCCACTCCTAATGCATTCACGTTGATTCTTCCATACCTGATCTTTATCATTGGCATGACAGTGATTATAGGTTGAGATACCAATGCACCAGTGAGGACACGGGGCACGTATGTCACAAACATAACAGTGACACTGTAGCAAAACCATTAGCAAGAGAAGCATTCCATCAGTATAAAAGAAAGATGGAAAAGCAAAAAAAAAAAAAGACAGTGTCTCACCATGTCACAATACTTGTCGTGTGACGTGGAATTGAAAGGGTACTTAGCGCAGGCATGTCGCGGATGTGGGAAGTCTATACAAGCTATCTATAAAAGAACAAAACAACTTCACTTTCAATAATCCTATATGTTGCTAAAAGTAAAACACTTTAATATAGAAAAATCCTACGTACAAGTTCCAAGTAATGATTAATGAGGGTTTTGATAACTTTTTACCTCACCCTTTTGCCCTAGCACAAGGATGTCGTCATCGGCTTCACAAGTGTGAAGTGTAGTTTCCTTTTCCTTTGTCTTGTTAGGATCACCATCTAATACCACACAATCATCGTCGTCCTCCACCGTTAAATCCTCGGAAACTGGTTTCCATTGACAAGTACGCTTAGGTTTGTCATCGTCAAA
Source organism: Raphanus sativus (assembly GCF_000801105.2). Classification (NCBI taxonomy): domain Eukaryota; kingdom Viridiplantae; phylum Streptophyta; class Magnoliopsida; order Brassicales; family Brassicaceae; genus Raphanus; species Raphanus sativus. Next base: position 35,283,829 of record NC_079512.1, read on the forward strand.
GAAAGAAGTGTGATCGACTAGTTTATGATCCTCCTCGTCTGAACTAAGATAAATGATGTCATTCATCATCGATTTTTTTTTCTTCTTCTTCTTCTTCTCTTCTTTTTCTTCCTCCAAAAAAGACGGTAAATCCAATGAAAATTCAAAGGAGAAGAGAGATAGCAGAAGGGTGTTGATGAGTCAACACTCAAACGAGAGATCTAGAGATATTCGGTTTTTTTTTTCCTTTCACCTCCGAAAAAGGAGAACCGTTAAAGTAGTAGGATGGCGCAGAAATACAAGGAAAACAGAGCGGATTAGGGTTTGGTATGGAGAAGAAATCAATTTTTAAAAGGTTAACAAGTTGTTAAATCATTTTATTAATTTAGGCCAGGCCCAAATCCTAAACTAATATACTTAAATCAGAATTATTAAATTTTGATTTTGACTGAAGAGATTACATGCGAAAATCCTTAGCTCTCGCTTTTAAAACCGCGAAATTAGTAATTTTGAGCGTTTTTATAGCGATACAATAAACTCAAACACTTACAGTTCAAATAGCCTTTTATTTCGTGAAATATATATTGTCAAGCATACAAACAATATCATAAAATAATAGTAATCATTTAGTCAAAAATACCAATAGTAATTATTTAGTTCCTCCATCCAAGATGTATAGAGAAGAGTTTAATATAGTTGTGCGAAAATGAATTGACAGATAGTTTTTAAAAATATTCTCAATATTTTTTGTTGTGGATGGAGGCATGCTTCTGTATAATCCGCCATGCTTCATTCACATGCTTCTCCTCTGTTAACGGTGCACCAACAGCAAATCGTAAAATGAACTTTCCCGACAGAACCTATTGACATAATTTAGTTAAGTTTCGATTTTTATTAATTAAATAATCATTTTTTCAAAACAAAATATATTTTATTTATTATATAGATTTAACTCACCGTGTGAGAGATGAAGATCTTGCCGGTGGAGTTGACGGTCGCAAGCAATTCACGGTTTCGTTCGTTACACTTGTCTTCATCACCATCAACAGGAGCCAATCGAAAGCAAACGAGCGAAAAATACCGAGTAGTGACAACCTTCAAATTTATATAAAAACATATTAACCAATAGTTTCAGTTGGTTGATCCCAAGGAAAAAATAAAATATTCATTATACAATAAATACATGTGACGTTTAAATAAGTTTTCTATTTCTTTGTTTCATATGTATTTATTACCTCGAAATGTGCATCTTGAGCTACATAATCTTCAAAATGCTTAGCGAGATTGACATGGTCTCTTATAAAGTTTCTCAAGTTCTTGGCACCATAGAGCCTTAAGACCATCCATAACTTTAGTGATCTGTGTACATCAAATTTGAGTACCGCATACATTTATATAAGTTATTACTTATAACCTCAACTGTAAGTACGACGAACCTGAATCTCCGGGAAAGAGAAATTTGCCAATCTTTATAATTTACGACCTCATCTCGCTTAGAAACCTGATATCCGTTAGATCATTATATATATACTCTCACACAACATATTTTCCATCCTAAGCACATATGAAAATTTAAGTATCTTTGGCTCTTTGCTAACGGGTCATTTTAACCACAATATGCTGATATATATCTTAGCTAGTAGTATTATTTTTTGAATCATTTCATATGCATCTTGCTACTTGAATGACATCATATAATTCAATCGTCATTACAGAATGATGGTCTTTACTAGTTCTTAGCAAAATAAAGAACATGAGAGGGACTTTTTACCTTGTATTCAAGATACTCAGGATTTGTTTTGAGTGCATTGATGAGAGAGTACCGATCCTTTATAATTCCAAACAAACAAAAAGGTTGTTGGATATAACGTGACTAAACAGTATAATAATCTGAAAATGAAAGTATAGAGTACCGATCCTTTATAGTTCCAAACAAACAAAAAGGTTGTTGGATATAACGTGACTAAACAGTATAATAATCTGAAAATGAAAGTATTTAACTAGTTATACTATATACTAAGGGAAAAGGGATAATAACCAACCTTTACCCAAAGTGGTGAACAAGTTTGATTAGCAAATAACCATTTATGAGCATTGATGTTAAAGGAGTCTGCGTTTTCAACTCCATCAATATGTTTTCGAAATTCTGGGCATATACATGCATTCCCTGCATAAGCTGCATCCACGTGCATCCATATCCCGTAGCTCTACACAACATCAATATTATTATTTTTTGTCACAAAACATCAATATCTATTAGCCAAATTAAATCATACTTTAATTAAGTATATTTGCAGTAGCTGAAGCAATGTTATAACTGCTGTGTAGGAACTAGATTAAGAACATGGTTTATGCACTCCATACCATATAAACTAGCCAATTACTGTTACTACTACATATGTGTATATTTATTTACCTTTGCAATTTTTCCTAATGGGACCAACGGATCAACTGCAGCTGAAGACGTTGTACCAACCTGACAACCCACATTTTAATAATTTAGCAATGGGCTAAATTAATTCCAACAAAATCAGGTACATCATAATCCACAACTCGTATTATTATTGGTTGACAATTCTTTCATATAATTATTAATTAATTAAATTTGTTTTTTTTTAATTTAAAGCTAGTTAAGTAATTTACTGTGGCACAAATGAAGAAAGGGATAAATCCTGTTTCGAGATCACTAGAAATAGATTCTTCAAGTGATTTTGGAGTCATTCCATAATTTGTGGAAGAATCTGTTTTGAGCAACCTAATGTTTTCTTCATGTATTCCACCGATCTACATAAAAGATCACCACATATATATGACTTGTATAACTAATTAGTCAGTTAATTTAATGTTTTAAGAAAATATATATACGAACCAGGCAAGCCTTTCGAAAACTGGAATGAGTTTGGTCCGATGCATACACAACAAGCTGAGAGAGTGATGTTTTGCCAACTTTTTTCATTATCCTGTCTCTGGCAGCTAATACTACCACAAGCACTGCTTCACATCCGGTCCCTTGGATCACTCCTCCTCCATTCCCTTCATTTTTATCAAATTATTCAATTAAATGCTTAAAGGATACGGTTAAAAATATATGCTCTATTCTTTCTTTTAGCAATATATCATTTAGTAGTTACAAATATTGTTAATAATTCAAAAAGACAATCAATAGGAACACAGTTTCATGTACTCATTTTGATATGTGTGGTCATAGTTTCTTTACTTTACACACTTATAATAACTCTATAAATTTTGTAACTAATTCTGCGGCCAGCTACATTTCTTCACCAGTTAGAAGAACATTTATGCAAATCATATGGGCTAAACATTTGAGACGTTCCGCCAATGTGGGTGCTATAAGGTTTAAATAATCAAGAACCTATGGAGAGAAAATGGTCGGGAAGTTGGAGCAGTTTGGCAAGCCAATCGAGAACGATGACTTCGAGCTCAGTGGCAACTGGAGAAGTGAGCCAGGTGAAACCGACGACGCTTAGGCCGGCGCTTAGCATTTCTCCCAAGAATCCGGCTACACTCGTGCTTGACGCATAGTATGCAAAGTAACTCGGGATTTGCCAATGAGTTAGACCCGGAATTATCTTCTTTGAAACGTCTGTATATAAATTATGACAAAATTCAAATTAAAAGAAAAGTGAATAATAACATATACATATGCTTATTCGTACGTGTAAGTGCAATGCATGCTGCGTCAAGCAGAAACAAATCTGTATTAATTAAGTACCGTCGAGAAGTTCTTTCAACGGTTCAGGGTGGTCAGGTGCTGAATCAGGCAACATGTCCCGGAGATAACCAGGCTGCGTCAAATCACCCACAACATATACAGTTAAAAAAAAAATTACATAAATGACCATAATCAAATAGCGAGGTTACAGTTATATACATGTAGTAAAAAAGAATCTAATAAATATATATTGTTCGTTTTATATATAAACAAAAAGAGAGAGAAGAGACCAAACCTGAACTTGAGAAAGAACAGGGAAATCCTGAGGGGAGTCTTCAAGGTTTTTGTAATAATCAGCAATAAAATCAACCATTATGTGGCCTTGCTCTCTCAGCACCTCACTATCCATTGGTTTCATTTTTTTCACCTTTTCTCCGTTAACTTTTCCATTACCATTAACGTAGCCGTTGCCATGCCCATCACCGATGCCATGGCCATTGCTGATGCCGTTACTCTTGCCAATGCCGTTCTCTGTGCCGTTGCCGTATTCCCTGTCACAGATATGTTATTTAAACAATTGTAAACTAAAATATCCCATACATACAAAATATATATGAAATATGTTAAACCCTTTAACAAAAAATACATATATATATATATATATATGAAATATGTTATCGCCGTCGAGAGCAAACGCCGAATTATGATATAACACATAATATTTTATTTTTCTACAGAAAATTAAAGAGCAGAGGAGTTGCTTACATCTCGAATGGTATTTGGAAACTGTGTAAGATTGAGTGTTTATGTTTTCTATTTATATAATGAATGAGAGTGTATGTTACTATCGAGTATTTGTAAGATGCATGGTTCAATAGTCTGCTTTGAGGGACTACAAGAAATATGTCCATTCTTAGCGCGGATATTATGCTATGTTAGGGGTTTGATAGCGTTTTACCAAATGCTATGTATACGGCAGCAATCATAGGTACCCTTTCTACGATAACGTTTTTTCAATGCTACGAAATATACAGATATAATAGCAATACTTGTATGATATTATTATGTTAACAGTTAGCCTTGCTTTCGTGCTATTATAGATCCTTCGATAATTAAAAAAAATATGAAAATGAAAATAAATTGTTTTATAATTAGAAATAAAATAAATTTTATTTTATAAATTAAATTCGGTTTACAATAAATTTTGGTTTACAACACTAAACCAATAATACATAAATTATTACTCTAACCCTAACTAAACCAACTAATTAATGTTAACCTAATTAAACCAGTTAACTAAACCTAAATCTACGCTTCAGCCACCATCCTCCATCTTCACAAAGCTTTAGCCACCATCGCCACCTTCAGAACAATTCAGCCACCGTCCACGAACCACCAACAAACCACCGGCTTTTGCACCACTGCCACACCACGCTTAACCGGCGATGCCGCTGTGTAACACCACCACTTGTTCTTTCTGTTTCATCATCTTCTGGATCTGTAAAAAAAACAAAATCGATTAGAGGAGAACATAGTAAGATGAGAGGAGAAGAAAGAGACAGACAGACAGAAACAGAGAGAGAGAGAGAGAGAGAGAGAGAGAGGTGACATGGTGCTGGTGAGAGCGTGACGGTGGTGATGGGGGCGAAGACATGACGGAATCAAAAGAGGGCGGTGGAGACAAACGTGCAGGCCGACGGTGTGGTGGTGAAGAGGAGATGAAATTGAAAGAGGAGATGTGCAGAGATAAAAATGAACCAAAGAGATGAGAGAAAAGAAAGAAGAAGATGAAGAAGCGTAGAGAATGAATGTCGTAGAAGAAAAGAGTGGAGAGGAAAGAGAAAGATAATGAGGGATTAGATCTGGTCTGTTGGATTAATCTAATCCAATGGTGGAGATTGTGATCTGAGTACTTTGATATTATTGGTCAATGCCAATTTTTTTGTTAATTGATTTTTTATGTTTGGTAAAGTTATATTAAATTTTGATTTATAGTTCTATTTAATTTATGTGTTAGATAATATAAAATTTAATCAAGTTTTTTAATGTATAACATAAAAATTAAAATATTAAAATTAAACTTTAAAAGTTATGTTTATGATTTTAAAAATTATGTTTATGATAGAGGGTTTAAAATTTGGGGAATGAGACTTCTAGTTTAAAAACAAATTGGGTTAAATCTAAGATATTAGGTTATAGTATGAATTGTTAGGTTAAATTTATTTTTGCTAAGTATTTAGGTTTTAAATTTAAGATATGAAGTTAACATTTGGATATAGTGTATGAAATTAAGGTTTTTTGAAGATTTGAAAAATTATAAGTATAATTAGGGTTTGAAGCTTTTAATATTTTGTTACTTTTGTAAGTGAGAGTAAAAAAATAATTAGGTTTTGAAGCTTAGATATAGGGTTTGAAATTTAAAATAAACTTAGTGTTTTATGATATAAGTTATATAAATAAAGTTTAGTGTTTTATGATATAAAGTTTAAATATTATATCAAGAATATTCAATGTATATATAGTTTATGTTTGAAGTTAGGATTTAGGATATAGGGTTTGATTAAAGATTAAAGATTTGTTTTTAGGAAATTATAGTTTAAGATTAAAAAGATTAATTTTTGAGTTTAGTTTTAAGATTGAAGTTATAATATGAAAATATTAGAGTTTTACGGAGTATTTTAGAGTTTAGGGTTTAAAACCATGTTTAGGGGTTTTCAAAAAAAAAAATCATGTTTGTGATTTAGGGGTTCAAATAGCTTTTTTTAGCATTAGAAAAATGCTATAATATGTCTTTGATACAATTATTGAAACCGTTTAAATATTTTTTTGGCACTTAAATATAATTTTCTGCTAATTTTTGGCGGAATCAGTTGTTTTATCTTCCCGCTCACTTAAATTTTCAAAATAGCATTAGTTAAATGCTATTTTAGGTTTCACTCTATAATAACGTTTAGCTAATGCTATGATATAGTATCGAAATTTTAAACTTATCTATGACAGCAGTTCAGTAAAACGTGCTATAACAATGTGCTATCAATGTGGATTTTTTTTGTAGTGGATATAGTATAAATAAGCCATGTTTGTTTTATGTCTATTAATTATTTAGAAAATTTATAGCCAACAGTCATTGATATGTGAATAATGAAATGTTTTGTAAATATCACAATAGTATAAGTTTTCCTCCTTTTCGATTTAATTGTCGTTATAGAAAAAAATTTTGTTTCATAATAATTGTCATTTTAGAATTCAATACAAAATTTATTAATAAAATTCTACTTTATTTTTCTATTGGTTGAAATATGGTTAGTTATATAGTTAATTGTATTTTTATTTTGAAAATATACAAAATTATATATTTTCTTATTATATGTGTATAAATCTAAAACGACAAATAAAATAAAATTGAAAAAATTATTATAATGGTCGAAAGAGCTAGTCATAAAACCGGTGACCGGTAGAATAAATAAACACTTGTTTGTAGATGTTGGATTCTAAAACTTTATCGGTGTAAATATTATGTTAGAACACCTCCAATAGGGTATCAACACCGGGACGCCGACCGATGTGTTAGCAGATCTGACATTAATGAGGTATGTTAGCAGTTAAAGGTCAATGAAAAGTAACAAGGACACTATACCAAAAATGATGTGATCAAAAACAATAAATATATGATACAACCATTCCATCTTCCAAGTAACCCCCATGTCTCAAGTGAGCTACTCCTTACCGAACAGCATTGACTTGATCCAACGATAATGGGAGAAGTCGACCATCCCAACAGAAAACTGTTGTGTAAGATAAAAGTAACAAAATCTCATATGGTCGATCTGATGTACTCTTGCACCAATTCAAATACGATCATTGTAGACATTTGATCGTATTAATTAAAGCTTCCCATAACCGTAAGCGAAAACCGTGTAAATCACAAGGTTGAGGTAATAGTTTTTCCATGTCAGCTCCCCAAACTGCAACGACTTGTGAGATTAATTTTACAATCGCAACCTTCAAAATAATGACTTTGGCCCAAACAACACAAACTTTAGTGATGCTGATGCCTGAAGCAGCAATATCTATCACTATCGTTGTAGCTACAAGAAAGACTGCAATTATAACTGAGGCTACTGTCACAATTACATCCGCTCCAAAGGTTGTTCCTATTTCAACAGATTTTGCACCTCTTTATAAGGATGACCCTTTTACTTTATAAAAAAAATAGTATCAAGTGAAACTATATAACTTTTGAACATATTTTTTTTTCAAATATTAGGACATAGATATTCTAATTCCTGTAGTATGTGACAAACTAATCGGTTCTAAGCAATGTTTTAAAAACCAAACCGATCCGATGGTTGAATCGGATTTGACCAAGAAAACCAAGAACCGGTTATGTAACTGGCTTGGATCTAATAATTGGTTCGACCATGAACCGATCAAGTAATCATAATGAATTTAAAAGTTATTACACTGATAAACTACTAAAATTATCAAAACCCAAATCCTTCTGCTTCATGCTACCTTATTTCTTCACGAGTTTCTGAATTTGGATTTCTTTAATTATATTTATAATTATTATCAGAATACTAAAAATAGATAATTGTAAATATAATGTTTCAAAAAGTGTTTAAAAGATAATCGTAAATATAAAATTTGATTAAATGAACTTATGACTAAAAGTAAGTAATTGAGTATAATTGTTTATATTTTCATCAAAATTAATTATAAAATTATTTAACAAATAATCAATGAAATCTTTGTTTAAAATATATAATTTTAAATAGTTAAATATTTAAGTTATACTTGGATCCAAAATTTTATGGATGCTTAATCGAGTTTTTAATCTATTGAATTATGTAGATTTAAATGTTATATAGTAATTGTTGTGTTATGATTATTAAACTATTAAATAAATAAATAAATAAAATTTATTGATGTATTTAAACAAAAATATACTGAAACTATAGTTTTAAATATATGAATATAAGATAAATGAAAAATTTCATTTAACTTAATTAATTTTACCAAAATTGAATTAAAATATTTTTAGCCAAACAAAAAGTACAAAAGAAAACAAATAATTATTTATGATTTCTTTTAAAAGATCGATAAAATGAAATTTATATATTTATGTATATATATATATGCATAATTAATTTAAAAGATTTATTTCTGCATATGACAAAGAAGACATTTATTGGTGCATACAAGAATGTAGGAGTCTGTAAATATACATGGATATTTATATCTTGATTAATATACAAAAAGAATTAGAATTATTTGTCTATATAAATATATATATATATCGAACTTACATTGGTGTGGCCGGGTGATATGGTAGACTTAGAAAAATATTAAGTATTTGGGATTTGAAATCTACCAATGTGCACATATGAAAACATGGATTATTTTACACGATCCGGGTCACCTGCTGGTCAAGAGTTGATAACTTGGTCCACCTGAATCGGTTCTTACTCGACTATTTCCTTCTGGATGTTGTTCTTAAACGGTTGTTGTTTTATGTTTATGTTTAAATCAAAACTGGTCCTGGGCTGGGCTATTGAGACAAAGTGGATAACATAATAATACAATACAATACTACACGATACATCTTTTTGAAATGTGTACAATAAGAAGAGCGAGGATTTATACAAGTATGAATATGATTTTTCTACATGGATGAATCATGAAGGAAAGGTGGTTTAGTAGGAGTGGGCAATACAAGATCCGTAGAATTAATCATTTCTATTACCTTTGACATCGTTGGACGAAGCTGTGGAGACTCTTGTGTGCACAACAGACCTATCTGCATCACTCTCTTCACTTCCGTCTTATCTGTCTCTCCTTCCATATCTTTGTCTATCATCTCCTCCATCTTCTCTGAAGCAAAACATTTCCAGACCTGTTCCACAACAAAGGTGTTTGAGAAATGGGTATTAAAGGTAGCTAGCTATATTGAGTTAAAGATTGATCTGAAAGGAATGAAGAGACTCACTTGAGTAACTAAGGTTTCAAGGGAGTTATCAGACCGGAACTTATTGTTTCGAAAACCGCTGGTTATTTCAAGAACAAGGACTCCAAAGCTATAAGCGTCGATCTTGTTGCTTAGTATTCCTTTACTAATGTACTCAGGAGCCATGTATCCTCTGTAAAAACAGCACCATTATATATTCAAATCCTTAAAAAAACAAACCTCTGTTAACTTCTTTTGTGTTGAGATGACTTACAGTGTGCCAGCAATGGAAGAAGGAGAGGGAGAAGGTATGTCTTTGCCACCTTCTGGATAAAACTTGGCTAATCCAAAATCTGAGATTTTGGGTTTGTACTTCAAGTCTAAGAGTATGTTGCTTGCTTTAATATCTCTATGTATGATCTTACAAGATTCATGAAGATACTCCAAACCTTCTGCTGTTCCCAAGATTATTGTACGTCTCTTCTTCCACTCTAGCTCTTTCTTCTTCTCCGGGTCTTCACTTCCATGTCAAAACAATAATATTAGAATTTTTTGCAACCAGGCAAGAAGATCAAAGTATATGCGTGATTCGAGGAAGAGATCTTACCAAATAAGATGTGGTCGAGGCTTGCGTTAGCGAGGAACTCATAGATAATGAAACTATTCATGTTAGTGAAGCAGCAACCTATAAGCCTGACCAAGTTCTTGTGTTGGCATCTGCTAATTACATCTATTTCATTATTAATCTCTTCCCTCGGTTTCTTTCCTGTTATATGCAAACGTTTAATAGCGATCTCTCTGCCATCAGACAGAGTTCCCTGTCATAAAGACATAAAGTCTTCTTTTAAGAGACAGTGGTAAAAAAATTTATATATATATAAAAGAAAGACAACATACCTTGAAGACTTCACCATATCCTCCAACACCAAGCTTGCAACTCTCGTTGAAGTTGTTGGTTGCTTTCTCAAGAGTTGAATACTTAAAGCACATCAAGTTTGAGTTATTAGATACAGACTTGGACTCCTTCTCTATCCTTAGATGTCCAAACAAGTGATAACTTTTTTTAGTGTTAATTCCTAATGTATTCTTCTAATTTGAGAACAAGGATCTCTCTTACCTTTAAGCTTCTTCTTTGGACTAGCTCCCAAATAAATGCATTTTCCACACCAAAATCCAGATGCAATAGCCAAGACACACACCATAGAAAACACCAGTATACGCAGAACATGCTCTTTCGTTAAACCTACCCCACATAAAAAATGTCATGATTATAAAAAGACTAATCACAACTTGAAAAAAAAAACACAAGAGTTAAGAGACACACTCATAGAAAGCAGCAATTCACGTTCGTTATAGAAGGTATAGTTAGAGTAACGAAAGTAGCATCCTGCATTCATGGCAAAGCCTTCTGTGGCTGGTGAGCAGCTAGTTAACGATAAAGCTCCATCTACTAAGCACATTTTACACAACTCATCGTCTAGCGTTTGCCGGCATATTCCTAGTCCGTAAGCAGTTAAACCGTGTACGCCTTTTCGAGCCACCACCGAGAAGCCTTGGCTGTTTGGAGCCGTATCAACAATGGATTTGGTCACTTCCTTTACTAACCCTTTGTATTCTCTAGACTCCGCCTCGTCACCACCACATATCTAAAGTCCCCAGATGCCATTAGGTTACGTACATCTCAAGTAAAAGAAAAAAAAACAAGAAGAGAGAGAAAAACAAACAAAACCTTAATGTCTTGATGTGTAACAGGCTCACGATAGAAGCTGTAATTATCAGCCCTAACGAAACAACCTTCAAGATAAAACCGACCACCTGTGGTCGGAAAACAATTAAATAGGAGATCGGTGGCGCGTGACCAACAGAGACTACATTCATCAGGTGAGAGATCGCTAACGCATTGCGACAAAAAATACATCTTCTGAGGAGCAACACCGTGTTCGTGTGTCCCAAACATGAATTTCATCATGTCATCTCTGGTCTCGTCGATATTAATCTGATAAGATCTCAGGTAAGCATCGGGGTCTAATACCGTGCTGTTGTTGCAAACCCAGCTGAGAGCGTCAAGTCGAGAGACCGCCGTGGAAGTTGACGGAGTTAGAAACGTTAACGTCAAGAAAACGACAGCGATTAACAACGTCGATGCCATTTAATTAGAGGAAATTAAACGATGCATGTTTTGATGTGTCTCCCTCTCCTCCATAATAAAAGTACTTATCTCTAACAGCTCTTATCTATATATAGGATTTGTATATAACCGTTCTTGTTTCAAAATATTTAGGTTTTTTTGGAATTATAGTATAGTCAAAGCTCTAATGAATGATTTAAAAATAACATTTTGTTCATAGGACAATCAATGTCTCCACCTCATTGCTTTTTAACGAACTGTAAACCGTTCTGGTCAGAGTACCGTTCCATAAACCTCATGAACCTATCCCATTCCTTGGGCGTGCGCATCACGTGCTTGGCCACGATGCCTTCAGGTTTCCCGTTGACGAATCTCGCGTTCACGTCCGTTGACTGAATCACGCCTTCCTCGTCGATCATGTACAGCCCGGTTATCTCCCCTACCTCACCGCTCGAGTCGAAAACCGATGGCTGGTCGAAATTGAAGAGCGCCATCCCGTTGGATCCGTCTCTTGACCGAGTCAGCTTCACGTCAGGGATGGTCATCTCGTCTGTGCCTTGGATGAACTGGAGCGTTGGTTTCACCATCATCGTGATTGGGAGGAGGAGGTTACGCGGTCTTTGAGGGGTTTGAGATGATGGTGGACGGACTCGCGGGAGGGAGATGGGAGAGCCAATGAAGGAGGAGCGCGTGATGGGAATAACAGAGCATGAAGTTAAGACAATGCCTGCAATACGAAAAAAGGGATTTAAAAATAAAATAAAAATGTTTCTTAATTACAGTTTACACAATGTATTAATGTAAGAATCCGACGTGTTCGTTCTATTACAATGAGTTGTTTTTTTTTCAGACAAGAACCCTAATCTCCAATAATTATCAAGAAATGAACCCTAATCAGGCTAATCTCCCGTAAATCGAATCAGCATTATACCGAAGATTTTCTAGGGAAATCAATAATCGAACTTACAATGCAAACACCTAAGATTCCAACACGAGAGAGGATACGAAGGAAGAAGAACAGAGTACCTGAGGAGCGTGGAACATCACGAGGAGAATGAGTGAGAGAAGTTAAAGAGCCTATCGAACGAAAACAAGCCATTCTCGTGCCTATCGATGAAAATGAGTGAGACCACGGAAGAGACGAGGAGGCGGAAGGAGATGGATGAAACAAAAAGATCTGGTGTGGTTGGCGGGAGAATCGTGACGTGTCACCACCAAAGCCGTTCCTTTCATTGGATATCGTCGTAAATCGTCTCAATAATGGGCTTTTATAACATTAGGCCCAATGTTCGTTGATAGTTCCACCATCATCATCTCAATAAAGGGCATTTAACATTAGCCTCGATTGTAATTGACATTTAATTCGTTTCGTCGCATAATAAGCCCATTTTGGGGCTTTTAACATTAGTCTCTTGCTCCGTGAGAGGTTTTACGCTGCCTTGATCTTCTTTATCCAGAGTGATCTCCATGGAATACACGTGGCAGCGGCACATGCGTGCAGATCGTAAGGAAAAAAAAGCTGGACACAAGTCTGACGAATCTGATGGGCCATGTGAGAAAACCGTCAGCATATTTGCTAGATTAATTATTTTACATTTTATGCTATTGCTGCTTAAATAAATGTTTAATTAGGCATTTAAAAATCCACAAAACACCATTTGCAAAGAGTTTTATGTGCTTTGTGGGATTAGGTTTCTCTCTCTAATAATACAAAATTGATACTAAAGTAAGTGATTAAGGTGTTGATCCACATGCATCCCATTAAGCCGTGAGCCCTCCTCTTGTAGGTATTTATTCATATTTACGATCTAGACATCTAATATAGCAATAACCATCCAATATGTGTACTTTTGGAGCTTTGTGTGATATGATTTGTTTATTTCAATGTTTCTTGTGTAAACAAGTTTCTTAATATTGTCCTGTTAATTCTAGCTATAACTATTTCGGGACTAAATGTTCAAAACTGATGTGTAACACTATGCCTGCAGTTATCATATATAACCAATTAGTATCGTAGAATTTAAGAATTTTATCCAAAGATCGAAAGGATTAGCAAATGAAGAATTTAACTAGGGATCGGAATGTTTTCTTAAAAACTACAAATAATAAGAAACGAAACAACAAACATATATAAGACCGGCCCACATGAGTGCATGTGAAGCAACGTTTTTTGTATAAACATGAAACCAGTAAGAGGAGTTGGTAATTGTTGGAGTATTACAATATTTGATTTGATGAATATCCGGTTATTAGTTAATACTTATAAACATTATTATATACATATATTTACGCTGCCATATTTATTAAACCTGTAACATGGAAAGATTCTTATCTACTCAATCATGCAGATGAAGGAACAGTAACAAGCCTGCACTCTCTGCAGTGGCGTACATTATAAAATATTATATGCAGCATCATGGTAACTCTTGATTGAATTTTTTTAATAAAAAATATGCTTCCATATAGTGGCGATGAGGTGGGTGTTGGGTTCGATTTTATTTCTATTAATTAACACGTAGAAGAAAGAAACTTTACCAAATTCAAAAGCGGGGTAAGAAGAAACGTGAGAGCATCTGCATTATAGTTGATACTTAATTATCACCTCAATGTAACGGTTTGGAACTATTTGAATTTTTTTATGGTAAAACTGAAATTAAATATTTAGTAGAGAAAGGTAGACTGATCATCTAATTCATCTTCATCACATGTGTATCACCCATTCCTGATGGTTAGAACGTTCACCTCGGTGGCTACATACAAAATATACAAAAGAATTTTTTAATCTATGTTGGTAATATATCATATAATATTTGCCATACTTAAACAGAATTTTGGATTTTAAACTTTCTTAGAAGGTAAGCATGAAAAGACCCAAAAAAAAAGAAAAAAGGCGAGGAAATAAATAAAGACATTCTACAAAAGCTGAAACGGAATGAAGTTAAGCACAAGCTATCGATGAGAGTATGGTACACACCAAGTGACTGTATAATTTTATGCATATATATATGAATGAATTAATCCTAAGCTAATTGGCACATTCACAACTTAATATACAGCAAATCATGGTTGACTTTGTTTTTTAATTTAAAAGACCGAAAACACTTTTGGATTAGTTATAGTTGTAGAAACACATTCTCTCTTTCACATGTTCAGTGTCTTATGAAATTTCTCAAATAACTCCAAGATCTTGTTTTTATTTTTCATTAATCATGCATACCCTTGATCACTAGATCCACATAAAACCAAGATTCATTTTATACATATATATCACAGATATAGATTATATATATATATATACAGAGCAAGCAGTTACTTGCCAAGTTTCTTCTTATTCTACTCTTCTTCCTCCTCCACTTCCTTGCATGTTCACTTTGTCTTGTTCTTGGTAATGAACTAAGGAGACGAGGTTCAGTGAGAAAGAGGAAGAAGACGAAGATGAAGATAAGGGTTATCGTTCTCTTCCTCTACTACTGTTATTACATTGGTTCTACCTCCTCTGTTTCAGCTTCCACCGGCAATGGCAAAGACCTCTCTGTTCTGCTCTCGGTTAAATCAACTCTTATCGATCCCCTCAACTTTCTCAAAGACTGGAAGCTCCCAGGAAATAGCGACCATTGTAGCTGGACCGGTGTTCAGTGCAACTCCCACGGCAATGTTGAGAAGCTTGACCTGTCGGGAATGAATCTCACGGGTAAAATCTCTGATTCCATCAAACAGCTAACAAGCCTCGTCTCTTTCAACGTCTCATGCAACGGATTTGAATCTCTGCTTCCGACATCGCTCCCTTCGTTGGAATCTATAGACATAAGCCAGAATGAATTCTCCGGGAATCTTTTCGTGTTCGGCAACGAATCACTTGGACTCGTTCATCTAAATGTTTCAGGGAACAATCTCTCTGGAAACTTAACTGAAGATCTCGGGAACTTGGTCTCTTTAGAAGTTCTTGATCTCCGTGGGAATTTCTTTCAAGGGTCACTTCCACGTTCGTTCAAGAATCTGCAGAAGCTGAGATTTTTCGGATTATCTGCGAATAATCTCACGGGCGAGTTACCTAGAGTTCTCGGCGAGCTCTCTTCACTTGAAACAGCCATTCTTGGTTACAACGAGTTCAAAGGTCCGATTCCACCGGAGTTTGGGAACATGAGCAGCCTCAAGTATCTTGATCTAGCCACCGGAGATCTCAGTGGTCCACTTCCCTCTGAGCTCGGGAAGCTAAAGTCACTCGAGACGCTTCTCTTGTACCAAAACCACTTCACCGGTAAAATACCGCCAGAGATCGGTAACATTACCACTCTCAAGTTTCTCGATATCTCACAGAACGCGTTATCCGGCGAGATTCCAGTGGAGATAACAAAGCTGAAGAACCTTCAGCTACTGAACCTGATGGGCAACAAACTCTCTGGCTCTGTTCCTGCGGAGATCAGCAATCTGGCGGAGCTACACACCCTCGAGCTCTGGAACAACACGCTCTCCGGCGAGCTACCAAGCGATCTCGGGAAGAATTCTCCCTTAGAGTGGCTTGACGTTTCCACAAACTCCTTCTCCGGCGAGATCCCTTCCACATTGTGCAGCAAGGGGAACCTAACCAAGCTCATTCTCTTCAACAACATCTTCTCCGGTCCAATTCCGACAACTCTATCCACTTGCCAGTCTCTAGTTCGAGTCAGAATGCAGAACAATCTCCTCAACGGTTCCATCCCCATCGGCTTCGGCAAGCTTGAGAAGCTACAAAGGCTCGAACTTGCCAGCAACCGTCTCACCGGAGGGATCCCCGGAGACATATCGGACTCACTCTCCCTTTCATTCATCGATCTCTCCAGAAACAAGCTCACCTCCTCCCTCCCTTCCACCATCCTCTCCATCCACAACCTCCAAGCCTTCTTGATCTCCGATAACGACCTCTCCGGCGAAGTACCAGACCAGTTTCAAGACTGTCCTTCACTCTCAAACCTCGACCTCTCATCAAACACTCTCACAGGCACCATCCCCTCCAGCATCGCCTCATGCGAGAAGCTAGTAACCATCAACCTAAGAAACAACCAACTAACCGGAGAAATCCCTAGACAGGTCACAACAATGTCCGCATTAGCCGTGCTTGACCTTTCCAACAACTCCTTAACCGGGAAACTACCTGAGAGCATCGGAACATCCCCAGCGCTTGAACTCCTCAACGTCTCCTACAACAAACTCACAGGCCCAGTCCCTACCAACGGCTTCCTCAGAACCATAAACCCAGACGATCTCAGAGGCAACTCAGGTCTCTGCGGCGGCGTTCTCCCGCCTTGTAGCAGCTCCCAAAACGGAACGTCGCGCCACAGGAGTCTCCACGGGAAACGAATCGTCGTCGGCTGGTTGATCGGGATCGCGTCGGCTCTACTCCTGGGGATTCTCGTCATCGTCGCGAGGACTCTCTACAAGAGATGGTACTCCAACGGATTCTTCGAGACGGCGAGCAAAGGCGAATGGCCGTGGAGGCTCATGGCGTTTCATCGCCTAGGGTTCACAGCCTCAGAGATCCTCGCGTGCATCAAGGAATCGAACATGATCGGGATGGGAGCGACGGGGATCGTCTACAAAGCGGAGATGCCGCGATCGACGACGGTCCTCGCCGTGAAGAAGCTATGGAGATCCGCCGCGGATATCGAGGACGGAACCACCGGAGATTTCGTCGGCGAAGTGAACCTCTTAGGGAAGCTACGTCACAGGAACATCGTCAGGCTCCTCGGATTCTTGTACAACGACAAAAACATGATGATCGTATACGAGTTCATGCTCAACGGCAACCTCGGCGACGCGATCCACGGGAAAAACGCCGCCGGGAGGCTCTTGGTGGACTGGGTGTCGCGTTTCAACATCGCGCTCGGCGTAGCTCACGGCCTCGCTTACCTCCACCACGATTGTCATCCTCCCGTGATCCACAGAGACATCAAATCGAACAACATCTTGCTCGACGCGAATCTCGACGCCAGAATCGCCGACTTCGGCTTGGCCAGGATGATGGCGAGGAAGAAAGAAACCGTTTCGATGGTCGCCGGTTCTTACGGTTACATCGCTCCCGGTACATTTTAATTTGGTTATAAACCGGTTCGATCTAACCGAGTTCAATTTTTAATTGGGTTTGTCATTTTTGCAGAGTATGGATACACACTGCAGGTGGACGAGAAGATAGACATTTATAGCTACGGCGTCGTTTTACTTGAGCTGTTAACCGGAAGAAGACCGTTGGACCCGGAGTTTGGAGAGTCTGTAGATATTGTGGGGTGGGTGAGGAAGAAGATAAGAGACAACATATCTTTGGAAGAAGCATTGGATCCTAACGTTGGGAACTGCAGATATGTTCAAGAAGAGATGCTTTTAGTGCTACAGATAGCTCTTCTCTGCACCACGAAGCTCCCTAAAGACAGACCTTCGATGAGAGACGTGATATCGATGCTCGGGGAAGCTAAACCGAGGAGGAAAAGCAATAGTAATGAGGAAAACACTAGCCGTAGTGGCTTGGCCGAGAAACAGCCATCGGTGTTTAGTGCTTCACCTGTAAATGACCTTCTTTAGGGCGTGATGGAAGAAGAAGAGGAGACAAGAAAGTGGCTTAAACTGATGTGTATGTAGAAGAGGGAGAGAGAGAGATATTTGATCCTTATGATTTGCCGTTTTACATGTAGAATAACTTTGCTCTCTTTACAGATATTTATTAACTTGTGCATTGCTCTGAAACGTTTTGTGATTTTTACAAACTTGAACAATATAGCTAACTAAATAAATGGCAGAGCCAAGGCAAAAATATTCTTACATTGTTGTTGTCTTCTCTTTGATCTGTCTTATTATTTGCTTCAAACATAAATGGTTCTTGTAGTTTTATTTATATGCTTTATAAGTTCATTTTAGCTGCAAACAAGGATTATACAAACACGGTCACAACGACATAAAAGAAAAGATATCTTAATATCAAAAGAGGTGTTTGATGGAATAAGTAAATTTACCTGCACCAGTAGCCTCTGATGTTTTCATTATCCGGAGCCTTTTCACAGAACCAATAAACATCCTGGTCAAACAGTAAAACTCATTTCAGGATTCAAATTTGGAGCTAGAGTTGTACTAAACATTGAAAGCATGAGAATATATATTCATACCTCCACGGAACATCACCAACAAGCATCCAATCTCCTTCCTTGTCTTCGTAAGTTAGTACTAATCCAGAAGACCCATCTGGTAGTATCTTAAGCCTTGTTTCCAAGTGACCATCTGTTTCTTGTGTGCTTGATACTAATTTGCAGAAACATTCATCATTTTCTCAGTCCAAGACCAACAAAATTCTCTCTAAAAGGAACAACATAAAAGTAACGTACCTGTTTTGGGTTTAAGAAACATATCTTCGAGAGTGGTGGACAAGGATTCATAGCAGTTATGAGCATTCAGATCGATTTTCCTTCCAATGGGAATACCATCCATAGTCACCTTCACAAACATGGAACTTCTCATCTTCGTTGCATCGCTTATATTCCTGTTTACTACTCCCTGTGGATCTTCTTCCACAGCCAATGTCTTGGCTTGGTTAACCAAACTGTTCATCCTGTAAGTCCTTATTGGTGGCCATCCCACAACTTGCCTGCAAATTTCACAAGACAACAAAAAAAAAAAGGAAATTGATTTAACACTTTCCAAGCCTGTAAAATTATACACGTGAATGAACCATGCTCAGATCAAGACAAGTCTACACAAAAATCAATAGCAAGAAAGAAAACATCACTCTACAGGACCGACCAACCACTCCATTCCAAAAAGGAAAAATCACTTCCCTCGAGGTTGTCACCTATGGATAAATGATCACAACAAACTCTCTAAGATCAAGAAGATACATTCAAAGATTGAACCTTTTTCTCCAGATAAAAAGTGATCAAAGGGAACATTATGTCTTATCAACCATGATCAAATGTAAAGATGATCAGCTGTAAAGTAAAGGATATTTATAAAAGTAAAAGGAGGTGAATCTCACCCGCTAGTAGGCGCCATGGAATCAGCTGTTCGTTTGATCCCAGCAGTGACGCTAGCTCTGCTCAAGGAAGAAGGTGCTGACGATGAAGATGAAGATGAAGAATCATCAGCGTGAGAAACCCTGCACTCTCGATACCCCTTACGACCAAGGCTCAACGTGAGACGAAGCTCGAGACCGTTCTCTGTCGGAGAAGAAGAATCCTCCGAAGAGACGACGAGGTTTTCGTCGTTTGACAGAGTCGAAGCCGACCCGATAGCGGAGCCGCCTTCCATTTGAGAATTCCGAGACCTCAGAGGAGTGAGAATTGAGCAGAGAGATTTGATTTCGTTGGAGATTTGATTGCAAGGGAAGATGTGAGAGATGGGTTGAATTCGAAGCAAAGTTTGCGACTTTAAGTAAGGGAAATAACAGTGAGAAGGAAACAAAGGATGAACAAGAAGACACGACTGGTGGGATTTGTCTCTTTTTTTTCTTCTTTTACTTCCCTAACTTTTTAGTTTTCTTTTCTCCTAATTATATCAAATTTTTAGGCAAAAGAAATAAAACATGTGAAAAGAAAAAAACATTTTTTGGTAGAAAACAAACTTGTTTAAACTTTAAATGCACAACACAATTACATTATTTGAAAAATACTACAATAAAATTCGATGCAATACAAATAACTCGGTGATTCTACAATGGAAAAATCCAAATGTGACGAATAATCCATGGTGTTAATCAGATGTTTTTAGGGAAAATTCCTTAAAAATACACAAACTGAATTTCTTTTGCTGAAAAAATACACAAACTTTTTTGGTTTTCCAAAAAATACACAAACTAATTTTGATTGTCCATAAAATACACGAACTTTTGAATTTTTGAAGGTTTCACACCTCGATTTTAACGGTGTAAATAGTGACTAACAGAATAGTAAGACGCCGTTAGACGCCGTTAACTCTGAATAAAAAGTTCATGTATTTTATGGACAACCAAAATTAGTTCGTGTATTTTTTGGGAAGCCTAAAAAGTTCGTATATTTTTTCAGCAAAAGAAATTTAGTATATGTATTTTTAAGGAATTTTCAAATGGAGTTTGGATATTTCATATCCTATTCAGATGTTAAATATCTGGACCCAATACAAATCTAAAATTTTATATTTGTAAACTTTCGGTTTGGTTTTGGACCGAATATTTTCGGATCAGTTTCGATCCAAGTTTTTGAATCCGGCTAAAATATCTAGACCTAATCTTGACATTTTAGCCGGATTCAAAAACTTGGATTGGAACTGACCCGAAAATATTCGGTCCAAAACCAAACCGAAAGTTTACAAATATTTGTTGGATCCAAAACTCTTCTACTTGAAAGAATTGAAACCAAAAAGAACTGATCCGAATAGACCTGGACCTAATAAAATCGACACCAATAGATTCAATCCGACAAGATCTTTCTGCTAACAATTTTTTTATTATTTTTGCAATATTTTTTAGTTTTGTTTTTGTAACAGAAACATTTTTAATTAATATGAAACTTTCAATGTAAAGTTTAGAGTTGTTTGTGAATTTTTAGATATATATGATAGATTTCGACTAAATTGGACTCAACAAATATTTGTAAACTTTTGGTTTGGTTTTGGACATAATATTTTTGGGTCAGTTCCGATTCAAGTTTTTGAATCCGGCTAAAATGTCTAGCCGGATTCAAAAACTTGAATCAGAACTGACCTGGAAATATTCGGTCCAAAATCAAACCGAAAGTTTACAAATATAAATTTTCGGACATGTATCATATGATAGAGAATGTGTTTTTTTCAGGTCTTTGGGTTGGGTTTGGGCCGTTTTTTTTCCGGATCTGGATTTTTCAGATCGAAAATATCTGGTCCAAAACCAAACCGAAAATTTACAAATATAAAATTTTGGATATGTATTGGGTCCAGATATTTAGCCTCTGAATAGTATATGAAATATCCAAACTCTATTTGAAAATTCTTTAAAAATACACATACTAAATTTCCTTTGCTGAAAAATACATGAACTTTTTAGGCTTCCCGAAAAATACACGAACTAATTTTGGTTGTCCATAAAATACATGAACTTTTTAATCAGAGTTAACGGCGTCTAACAGCGTCTTACTATTCTGTTAGTCACTGTTTACATCGTTAAAATCGAGGTGTGAAACCTTCAAAATTCAAAAGTTCATGTATTTTATGGGCAATCAAAATTAGTTTGTGTATTTTTTGGGAAACCAAAAAAATTCGTGTATTTTTTCAGCAAAAGAAATTCAGTCTGTGTATTTTTAAGGAATTTTCCCATGTTTTTATTAGTTGGTATTGACTCCAAAATCTTTATATAGATTGGATATAATGAAAG
This sequence comes from Raphanus sativus, assembly GCF_000801105.2. Lineage (NCBI taxonomy): Eukaryota > Viridiplantae > Streptophyta > Magnoliopsida > Brassicales > Brassicaceae > Raphanus > Raphanus sativus. The sequence continues at coordinate 35,305,895 of NC_079512.1, forward strand.
ACAGTTGATCATCAAAACGCTTGCATCCGTGGGACTAATAAAAGCAAAAAATATATAATAATCAAAATTTCAAAATGTTTTTTTTTTTGATCCTCAAATTCGAAAACAATAGTAAAATAAGTAAAAAGTGGGGGCTCACATGTCAGCTTCATGGGATTCAATCGGACGGCTAGAAAATGATACTCAGAGGGCTACGTGGGACCCACGTGAACAGAGAGGGGGGACTCGTGCCCACGTCCTCTGGTCCATCTTACCAAATCGGACGGTGACGATGAGTTCCGGTTTAAAGCTAGCCATCACACTAATAAATAGAAATTAATTAATTTATAATCAAGTGGCAATCTAATCTAAAATCACGTAATTAAAATAATTAAAGAGAGAGTTTAGCTGTCCATTTTTAGTGGTGTCCGAATAAAAAACCCTTGTCGTCTGGAGGGAAGACATAACCGACTCTTGCTTCTTTACTTTCCAAATAAACCGTTCAATTAATTAAATGCATTACCAGGAGGAAGGGTTGAATTTTTGAAAGTGTTAGTTGTCAATGCGGGTCCCACTCTCTGAATGGGATTCCCTGTGGTGTGCACCACTGTAAGTATCCGATTCTCTACTTTAAAGACACGTGACAGACCAGTTCCGGTTATTTCCGAGATAGATTTCGTAAAGAAACCATCCTGATTTCATATCTTACTATGAACCAGGACCGGTTATTTCCGAGTTAATTTAATCATCTTCGTCTTCAGATAGACTAGTCTGGTACGGAACTTGATTTAGCAAGAGAGATCGAGCAATGCAGAGAGACCAGAAAAGAAAAAAAGAACCAGTTCATGTGATTCGTTCAGACAAAAAGTGATGTCCGGGAGCTGTCGGATTTTCCTCTCCCGCTCCTCACTTTGTCACCGTCTTCGCTCTGTTTTCCATCATCACAGTTTTCACAGTTTTACAAAACGTAACTCAACTCGAAAATCAATCACCATCAATGCCTTCTTATCAGATCCATCTCCATCTCCATCACCGATTAGTTCCAGAGTCAACGCCCGCGTCCTGTTCTTCTCCACTTCAACTTCAACTCCAAATCCAGACCAACCCAAACCCAACAACCAAACCAACACGACGTCGTCTCAGAAGATCCTCAGCACGATCTTCAGCAACCTATGGATGAAAGACAACCCAGAACTCCGTTTCAGAGTCATCGCAGCATTAGCCTGTCTCGTCGGAGCAAAGTTCTTGAACGTCCAAGTCCCATTCCTCTTCAAACTAACCATCGACTCACTCTCCACCTCGCCCTCTTCCATCGCTACTTCAAACCCTTACCTCCTCGCCGCCTTCGCCACTCCTTCCTCTGTCCTCATCGGCTACGGCATCGCTCGATCCGGATCATCCGCCTTCAACGAGCTCCGCACAGCAATCTTCTCCAAAGTATCTCTCCGCACCATACGCTCCCTCTCGAGAAAAGTGCTCTCTCATCTCCACGCCCTCGACCTCCGCTACCATCTGAACCGAGAGACAGGGGCCTTGAACAGAGTCATCGACCGCGGTAGCCGCGCGGTGAACACGATCCTCTCGGCTATGGTTTTCAACGTGGTCCCGACGATCTTGGAGATAACCATGGTCTCTGGTATATTAGCTTACAACTACGGACCTGTTTTCGGTCTCATCACTTGTCTCTCCGTTGGATCGTACATAGCTTTCACGTTGGTCGTGACACGGTACAGAACCAAGTTTAGAAAAGCTATGAACGAAGCTGATAACGAAGCTGGCACGAGAGCCGTTGATTCTCTCATAAACTACGAGACCGTTAAGTACTTCAACAACGAAAGCTACGAAGCGAGAAAGTACGACGAGTTGCTCGGGAGATACGAAGATGCTGCTTCCACTACTCAGAAAAGTCTCGCGTTTTTGGACTTCGGACAGAGTTTTATATTCAGCACAGCGTTGTCTACATCGATGGTGTTGTGTTCTCGAGGGATTATGAACGGTGAGATGACGGTTGGTGATTTGGTGATGGTCAACGGACTTCTCTTTCAGCTCTCTCTTCCTCTTTACTTTCTCGGCGGTGTTTACCGCGAAACGGTTCAGAGCCTCGTGGATATGAAGTCGATGTTTCAGTTGCTCGAGGAGAGATCCGAGGTTGGAGATAGAGATGCAGACGCAGAGCTTCCTCGTCTTGCTCTGAGAGGTGGAAGCATTCGGTTCGAGGATGTGCATTTTAGCTACCTGCAGGAGAGGAAGATATTAGATGGGGTTACGTTTGATGTACCGGCAGGGAAGAGTGTGGCGATTGTTGGTAGCAGCGGAAGCGGGAAGTCGACGATTCTTAGGATGATATTCAGATTCTTTGACACGGATTCTGGAAATGTAAAGATTGATGGTCAGGATATAAAGGAAGTGAGGCTTGATAGTCTTCGAAGCTCCATTGGAGTTGTCCCTCAAGATACTGTAAGCTGCCATTTCACAGGTTAACTAAGTAAATATAGTATTAAGTTAGATAGGCTTCAGATCAAAACAGTTCATTATGGATCAGATCTAATTATATGGATCAGACTCTAATACCATATTAATGATAATCGAATTGTCTTATTTCTCTTAATATTATTTATGATCTTTTATGGTTTTTGACTCTCATAAGACATCGGTTCTCGAATAATCTAGTTAATATTTTTCATAGTTATAATGTTATAATAAATTAGCTTTTGTTGTGAAAACTCTGATCTTATTATTGAATCAAAGTGTTCCTTATATAGGAAATACATGGCGACATGGGCCTAAATACAATGGGCCATAAACGGGCCAAGATTACAAGTAAATATCTAATGGGCTGGACATCCATAAACATAATATTCATAACACTCTCCCTTGGATTCCAGAACCATATAGAGCTTGTAGTGTGCTTAATGTTGCCTCATTAAAACCTTACTCGGAAAACCCAGTGGGACAAAACCAAAGTGAAGGAAAAAGAGTACAACACACACTACTCCCCCTGTTCTGGACCTCCGTTCTTCAAGTCTGGCGCATGGACACTTTGATGGTTTAGCTTCATGGGCGCCAAGTCTTGAACTGGTCCTTCTGTTGCCATGTCCCAAACGGATAGGTAGACTTCATAGATGTGTAGTTGGTGTAGACATGATGAAGAAGTCGGCTAACATTTCTCATGACTGAACTTGTAGTACTTTGTGCTTCTTCATCATTCTCCAAATGTGTATAACCTGTTTGAGACCTTGTATAAACCTGTAACATTTATTAAAACCAAACAATCCCTTTTCTTTTGGGTTTGGTTAGTATAAATCAATCTCAAACTTTTAATTCATTAGAAGGTAACTTAGGATATATTGATCATGTCCCATATTGTCTCATGTTCCGACATGCCAAACTTGTCTAAGTAAAGGTGTCAATGACACTTATAGCAGGGGGACGTGTATGGCTTTAGTATCAATGTCTTATGGTCTGAACATATCCATAAAACTTATCCGACCTAGTATGGCTTTTCCACATCAAGGCGCCAATCATACCAATACATTGCACTTTGGTCGGATGTGCATAAGCCTTAAAAGTACTTACATAAAGTCTTTCCTGGACCAAGGACACATGCCTTGTCCATAGCCATACCACGATCTGAATATAGTGGTTACTGGAACCAGTTTAGTCGGAACAAGATCGAACTAGGTCGGACGTGATCCTAGTTGATATGGATCTTTGGTCGTTAATCTGATGGATTCATCCTCTTATTCTCTTTTGACCATATCACATTCTATTCTCGGTACTTTAGATCATAGATCTCAATACATATTCATGGCTATCATCTCCACTATAGATCATTGTATTCTTATCATAGCCTGTCCAAGAATCAGTCGATCTAATCATCATTTCTTTAAGTATGAACACAAGGAATTTCCTTCATAATATATGCATGGACTGTTCAGGGACGTTCTTGTAGAACTCCTTTCACTAAGTATTACTTAGTCTTATCCTTTACATGCATTATATGCTTCATATGCATCTGCCTTTCGTTTCAGTCCATGAATAGCTTAGGAACAAAACTATTCTATGAGAATTTCTTTTCTCATCTTTCTGATACTTTTATCATTTCTTTATCCAGTGATCAATCATGCTGCTTACTACATTTCTCTTTTCTTATATCCAGACCTTTATCACTTTCGGATTTGTAGTAGCATCCACCACATAGGAGTATATCTCCTTATAATCTGTTCCTTGGTCTCTGTGAGTATCCTTGTGTAATCAAGTCATTCCTTGAATGCTTTAAATAGGAATATGAACACCTTAGTCCATGTCTCACGATTTCTTTTCCTTTCCCACACAGGACCCATTTTTCACTGGTTTTATCTTATCAGATGGTGTTTCTATATATGGCCAATACACCCATCTCTTTTATAGATTCTTTGAATCTTTCTTAAACCCCACAATTTCTTTTATTCTATGAATGCATTCTTGTATTCTCGTGGGTTCTGATCCTCGCTTATATCTTTTAAACTCAAGTGCTATTTTCTTATGCATCTTTATCTTTTGTGTATGTATGTGTCGACACTTCTTTTATAGTGTTCCATTGTGTTCCAGACATGAACTAATCGATTAGAGATTTCATTCTTACTAAGAACCTTTATTACCTTGCAGTTTGGCGTCCCAAACTACATGGTCTGGTATCTTAGATGTTCAGCTGCGCAGCCTTATCTAAATGTCTGGTATGGTTTCCCTTATGACCTCGGATATGTCATTTATTTGCACCTTTCTTTTTATTTCCGAGGTTCCTTATCTTATGGAACATATTGGTCTATCTTTAGACTCTATAGCAACTTGATTATGTCTCTTCTAGGACATTAATTTCGTGGTGCTTAAGCTGGTATGACTTAGTCATTCTTTTTCTTTTTTTTCGGGTCTAATCTGTCTGGCATTCTTTTAGCTAGCTTTGTATGATCTTTCTTTGGACGTCTTAAATCATATTCTCTGGTCCGAGGATCTTGCCAAGACAAGGATGGTTAATACCATTCCATTTCTCTTTATACTTGTACCAGCTTATTTCTTTCTCCCCCTGATGTTGGATAGTTGGATTCATCATGTAATCCGTAAACCTGGCCTTAATCTGATCACCCATATTTTGGCTCAAGGTCTCTTATAAAATCGTGGGAGGAAGACATTCTCATATCCAACATATATTCCCAATCTTATTTCATCTTCTTATGAGGTTCCATCCTAGACGGCACATATTATTGTGGTGGTCTATACATAATATCTTAGGATGGTCTATGTCTGGATCATGACCCTTTATAATTATTAGATGGGAATATCTATGCTCACTTTATATGGCCTGATGCATCTTATCTTTCATACATGTAAATCCATAATGTCTCCAAGCTTATAGACTTTGAAAGTCTGAACCTTATAGGTTATGGTCTGTTCGACCAAGCTCTTATATCTTATGGCCTGTTTGGCCAGGCTATCATATTCTGTTTGGCTATCATGTTCATGTTTTTATAGTATGGTCATGGACCACACGGGGTGTGTATTCTCCCCCTCATGAACATGCTATAAATTTGTTTGTGTAAGGACACTAAACCATTATGCCATTTCGTGATGCTTGGGACAATTGAGCCTCATGAGTTTCCCTTGTGTACATGTTTCACAACGTGAGATTTCTATGGGATAACTCTTTGTGCCTTTGTAATATTAAATTTTGCATCAAGTTTGGACTAGGATGGCTAATCCGGTCATGCCATAAAGTGTTTAATTTCGTAGGTCAACCAATCTGGTTACCTAGGCCCTGTGCCTTTATCATACTGATCCTTGGCATAGTCTAGATCAGTAGAGAATGCAGGTATAGTCTCGACCATTTTCTATGGTCTTGGGCAATTTTTCTGATCTCATATATCTGAAGGAACTTTTGTTTCATTTGCCCATTGGTTCAATGCGGAAACCATTCATTTTTAAATCTTTATAACTCAATGGGTCTTTTATTGGGTGTATATAATGCCTTGGCCGAGTGACTATACTCTTATTTATAAACTCATATATACTCTTATCTATATCATAGAGTTTTGATGTCGAGATTTTTTTTTCAAGGCATCTGAAGTCTCATAATCCATCTGATCATTTTCTTTTTCATGAGTTTCATACTCTATTTGATCAGTATGGTCATGATCCATGTCATCTTCACCATCTCGGTAAGCCATGTTGGCTTCCGGATTTTTCTTCAAACTCTCTATGTAAAGCTCATACAAGTGCTTTGGAGTTTGGCAATTATTTGCCCAGTGATTACCCATACCACATTTGTGACACAAATAAGATTTTATTTAAGGTTTAAAAGACACACTTCGACCTCGACCTCGACCACAGCTAAGGCCGGGTGTGGTACTGCGGCCTCGTCCTCGCCCATGTGTCTTAAATGTGTCACGACCTCGTCCATAACCTTTCCCACGGCTAGGGCCGGAATGGTTGTTGTGCTGGACGAGATTACTTTCTTTCTTAGGCTCCAAAGTCAGCCTAGAAATGTCGGGTAATGATTTTGTACCGGGAGGTCTCATCTCACTGTTTCTCATTAATAACTCATTATTGGTCTCAGCCAATAGTAAACAGGATATCAAATCAGTATAGGTGGTGAAACCTCTTTCTCTATACTGCTGTTGCAGTAACACATTAGAGAAAGTCTTGTTCAGTTACTTCTTCACCACATTGTTTCAACATTGAAACTATCTTAAACAGAACCGAGTTGTATTCATCCACAGACTTATAGTATTGAAATCTCAGGTTCTTCCACTCAAATTTTATCCTTTGGTAATAGCACCGTTTTATGGTGATCATATCTCCGCTGTAAGGCGGTCCAAAGTTCTAGTGGATTTTCTTTACTGGGATACTGATTTCTTTAGACTCTCATTTAGATGGTGGCTAATAACTAATATTGCCATGTATCAATCTTTCTCGTTTGGCAATATCGCCTTATGTGATTCATTCACCAAGTCCTTTTGACTTTAGGATAACCTCGGTATCCAGTGCACATTTTAAATGATTATCTCTTTAGAGATTTAGGACAGCATAATCCAAGTTGATTTTCGACATCTCATATTATATATCACTCAATCTTTATAAGAAAATCAATCATATAAATCGTGTGATCAAGCAAACAATCGAGTTAATGATTTCCTAATAAACAAGTCACACGGCTTAGATATATGTCTAAAATATAAAGTTTTTCCTTTCATAGAACGTTTCTGAAAATATAAATTTTCTGAAAATAGAAAGTTTCCTTTTATAGTAAGTTTCTAAAAATAGAAAGTTTCCTTTTATAGTAAGTTTCTAAAAATAGAAAGTTTCCTTTTATAGTAAGTTTCTAAAAATAGAAAGTTTCCTTTTATAGTAAGTTTCAGAAAATAGAAAGTTTCCTTTTATAGTAAGTTTCTAAAAATAGAAAGTTTCATTTTCTAGAAATATTCTGAAAATATAAAGTTTTTTTTTTTATAGTAAGTTTTTAGGGTTTATAATAAATCGATCATAATTATGTTTTAGGAGATGATCAACTTCAAAATTTAAAATCGATTTGATCATTCAGATCAATGATGTTTTCGAGATTCAAGAACACTTAGTGTTTTGGTTTTAATTGATTTAATCAATCTCTTATTGAATAAGGAATATTTGTGCTTCTAACAACTTAATGACCGTTTGATCTAGCAACTTAATGGGAGAACTAAACCAAATCCTAATTCCTCAAATTTATTTAGGGATTCAATTGTCCTAGGTTTTTAGGTTCATCAAATTTTAATGTTCAATCCTTTAACAAACAACCAAATTCGTTTTGATATGGTTCCAAAGGATGTTTCAGATTTTATTTACCTTTAGATTGGAGAGAATCTGAAACTGGACCACCTAGAAAGAGGAGAGGAAAACCGCGAACGGCTTGAACATCTATCGCGAGCAAGGAACGGGCTGATCGGATCGTCCGGAACCTCTACCGGCTGTTGGATGAACTGTCGGATCGTCTGGTGGCTTATCGGGTGCTGATCAATTCGTCGGATGGTCAGTATGTGTGCTGGTCGGATGAGAATGGAAAGACAGCTAGGGTTTCCTTTAGTAAAAAGGAAATTGTCAACGCGGATTGAAACGGAGGTGGAGAACGCGTGTGAAGTCGGATTGAGACGAGGTTTGCGGAGATGGATTCTTCTCGTCAAGAGCTTCAATTTGATATATGGAACGTCGGCTAACTCCTTATGGTTTGAGAGATACGTCGATTTGAAGTTGCGTCCGAATTAGGGTTTTGAATCAAGTTGACGGCGGTTCTTGTAATAGCTCGTGAGAACGCGTCCGGTATCGGATTGCGATGAGGTCGACGGCGTTGGATTCGTCTCGTCGAGATCTTGAATTTGATAGGTGGCTCGTCGTCTGGATCCGTCGGGTTGAGGAGATACGGTGTTTTGAAGTTTCGTCTGATTTCTAGGGTTTATGGTGGTTGCTGGGAAAAGGGGTTTCGAAATTCATTCAGGGTTTTGTCAGAGCTCTCGTGCTGATAACGTGTTGTGAAAACTCTGATCTTATTATTGAATCAAAGTGTTCCTTATATAGGAAATACATGGCGACATGGGCCTAAATACAATGGGCCATAAACGGGCCAAGATTACAAGTAAATATCTAATGGGCTGGACATCCATAAACATAATATTCATAACAGCTTTAAAAAAAAACCTGATAGTTAGTATGTTTAGCATATGGTTGTAATTAGTATGTTTAGCATATGGTCATAACTTTGGTTCACTACTTGAATGGCAGGTGCTATTCAACGACACAATATATCACAACATTCACTATGGAAACCTCTCAGCAACAGAGGAAGAAGTCTACGATGCAGCTAGGCGTGCGGCGATCCACGACACCATCATGAACTTCCCGGAGAAATATAAAACAGCGGTTGGAGAAAGAGGACTGATGCTGAGTGGAGGGGAGAAACAAAGAGTGGCACTCGCTCGTGCCTTTCTGAAATCGCCTGCGATTCTGTTGTGCGATGAAGCGACGAGTGCGCTGGACAACAAAACAGAGGCAGAGATAATGAAAACGCTGAGGTCTCTGGCGAGTAACAGGACTTGTGTTTTCATTGCGCACAGGCTGACCACTGCTATGCAATGCGATGATATCATTGTGATGGAGAAAGGCAAACTGGTTGAGAAGGGGACGCACGAAGTATTGTTGGAGAAATCAGGAAGATACGCCGAGTTGTGGATACAACAAAACAGTAAGATAGAGGGTTGAATCTTTAAGTAAAGAGCTCAAATATGTCGACTTGACGATTATTTGTGATTCTTGTATTCCACGCAAAATTTTGAATAATTATTTGCAAATGTAATTGTTTGTAATCATGTTGTTCATAGAAGAAAATAAATTTGTTTGTAACCTTGTAACAAGGAAAAATACTTTGTAGTAGTAGTGGCACCAAACCTATTTGTTTGGTTTGTAATTTGATTTTTTTTTGTTATGAAACTTCGTATTTGTAACGTGATAATTAGGCCTAGGAGTTCGGATACCGTTGGCGTTCGGATCGAGTTTTTCGGATTTTCGAGTTTTCGGATTTACATTCTTAGGTCCCATAGTAAAATTCATTAGTACGGGTCGGGTTCGGTTAAAAATTATATTGCGTCCTAAAACTCATAAAGTAACCATATATCATTCGAGTTCGGGTTATATCGGTTCGGTTCAGATATAACCAAAGTAAAAAAACAAAAACTTAAAGAAAAACATAAAGAAAAACAACTAAATTTAATTAAAATTAATCTATCACACATAAAATTGCTAAAATAACAATAAAATGTTAAATCAAGTATGAAAACAAATATTATTTGTAAACAATATACATTATATTATAGAGAGTAGACTTGTCATTCCAATGAACAAATTATAAATTACTTATTTATAACTAATTGTGTACTTAAAACATTTTTAATATTGTTAATATTTATTATTATATATCATATTACCACAAATATTAAATTTAATAACTAAAATACTTATATATATATATTTCAAAATATTTATATTAACTATTAGGTTCGGGTTTTTCGGGTTACCCGTTCGGGTTCGGTTAATAACACTTCGGATTCGAATATTTTTTATACCACTCTACAAGACCCGTTCGGGTATTTTTATATTTCGGGTCGATAACGGGTCGGATTTTTTGGTTCGGGTTTGGTTCGGATTTCGGGTTCCAGATTTTATGCCCAGGCCTAGAGATAATATTATCATTTCTTGATCATTCGGATTTAAATTCGAAATAAATGAGAAAACAAGGATTGAGTTTCAAGTCAGACATGAAAGTCTGGGCCTTCGCGGCCTTATTATAAGTGGGAGTGAAAGACCAAAACAAATTAGAAAAGCAGATTTTTATTTAAAAAAGAAGGAAAAAAAAAGACAAAAGCCTTATTAATGATTTTCCAACTATCCAATAAACAACGTCCACGTTATAATTTTAGTGGATTCCGACAAGCAAGTAATCTCACGCGTTGTTAACACCGCGCGTAAGTGGGACGACGGCTGATCCCTTTTCGTTTTTAAGAAACAGCCACCACCAACACCAACACCACCACCACCACATCCTTGGACGAGAGAGGAAATTACAAAACAGCCGAACACCGTCGACTTTCTCTTGCGGACAACAACAAGAAGACGATCTCTCTCCGATTATTTAAAATTTATTTTTACTGATTCGATTCTCACGTCTCCTAATGAACTTCTAGGGTGAGAAGAATTTTTTGATTCATATCTTTCGAGCATAACTGGATAGATATCTTTTGCTTTCTCTCTAGAAACCCCCGTTTATGATTGGTTTGATTCGGATTCGATTTGGGGGGGGGGGGGGGTTTGTTTAGTGTTTCTTTTCCAGCGAAATGATGTTTGGTTGGATAATGTGTTTGTTATTGCTCGATGATTCTTGATGCTTTGTGTTATTTTATTATAACTAAGATTTGTTTTTAGTATTATAATTGCCGATTTGATTCTTGATTCTTTGATGTTTGGTCAGGAACAAACAATGGAGGCTCGTCCGGTTCAGAGATCAGGTTCTAGGGAGCTAAGTACTTCTTCTATCCCATCTACAACACCAAACCCTTCTTCTTCTTCTTCAGATGCTTTCATGAACAACAACAACACTCAGTTCATGTCTAAGCCGTTAGGACAGCAATCCTACCATTTGTTTTCTTCCAGTAACGGTGGAGCTGTTGGACATATCTGCTCTTCCTCATCCTCTGGTTTCTCTTCCAATCTCCATTACTCATCCATGGTGTCTCACGAGAAACACTACGCCTCAGGAAGCACCAGTAACGGCCCTCCTGCTGCAGCAGCAGCGTTGAGCAATGATACTTCTTGGTGCCATGATTCACTGCATGGAGGAGGGTTTCTTGATTTCCCTGAAAACCACCAGCCCAGCCAGATTGAGGAGGACGGTGGCATTGGTGGGGCGTTTGATGACATTCAGAAACGTAATGATTGGCATGAATGGGCTGACCATTTGATCACCGATGAAGATCCTTTGCTATCAACTAACTGGAATGATCTCTTGCTTGAGACTGGTTCCAATTCAGACTCAAAGGTTTGTTTTTTTTGTCCCAAGTCTATACATTTAACCGTGTTTCTCATGATAACTTAGAATTGAACATCTTTTTTTTTTTAGGACCAGAAACCTCTGCAAGTTCCACCGCAACCACCCCAGATTGTTCAGCAGCAACCCTCTCCTCCTGTGTCTGTGGAGTTGCGACCTGTCAGCACAACATCTTCAAACAGTAATAACGGAACGGGCAAGGCTCGTATGCGTTGGACGCCAGAGCTGCACGAGGCTTTTGTTGAAGCTGTCAACAGTCTTGGTGGCAGTGAAAGTGAGCTTTCATTTCTCCTTTTTTCCTTTTCCATAAAACTTTGTGTGTGTCTTTCTGGTTAAAACTCATATTGTTCTGCAGGAGCTACTCCTAAAGGTGTGCTTAAGATTATGAAAGTTGAAGGCTTGACTATATATCATGTCAAAAGCCATTTGCAGGTTCTTATTTTGATCTTTTTTTTCTCCTGGCATCTGTTTCTTCATCCCATGTCTTCTAATGAGAGTGGTGTTTTGTCTTTTAATGAAACCGCAGAAATATAGGACGGCTAGATATAGGCCAGAACCATCAGAAACTGGTAGTCTTTCCCTATCTTTATTCCCTTGATGATTATTCCTGATGATCCCATACAGTTCTGTTCAAAGATCCCCTTTATTTTGTGCGTCACAGGTTCACCCGAGAAGAAGTTGACACCACTTGAACACATAACATCCCTTGACTTGAAAGGGTACATGTTTTCTTTTGTCTTGTAACATCACAATTGTTGCTACACAGTATGAAGTCTCTAACAGTTTCTTTGCTGATTGTATCTATGATGCTACAGCGGGATAGGTATCACTGAAGCTCTACGACTTCAGATGGAAGTACAGAAGCAACTCCATGAGCAGCTCGAGGTATATCTTTCTTTATAATCTACATTCATAAAAGCATTGCCTATAGCTTTTATTCCTGTGTGTGAGTTTTTTTTTTGGATTCATGAAACTGCAAGTAATGTGATTCTAAAGATTATGAGTTTGGATCAAAATGTTTTGTCTTTTCCTGTTACTGCAGATTCAAAGAAACCTGCAACTCCGAATAGAAGAACAAGGCAAGTACCTGCAAATGATGTTTGAGAAACAAAACTCGGGTCTCGGCAAAGGGACAGCCTCAACATCAGATTCACCATCCAAATCCGAACAAGAAGACAAGAAAATCGCTGATTCAAAGGAGCTGACGACACCAGAGGAAACCGGGAAAGAGAAAGAGCCAGAATCTCCACAGCCAAAGCGTCCCAAAACCGATAACTGAAAGTAGTTCCCTATCAAGATTTCTGATTCCAGGGTTTAACAGAGTGGGGAGACGTGAAGACTTTTCTCTCAACTGTTAAACTATTTTTCTGATGGAAGACAGCTCTCAACTCTGCTTTGTAGACAAACAACAGATCCTCAAAGAAGAAACCAAAAAAAAAAAAACAAATAAGAGTTTGTTTGGGAGAATCTTCATCATCATTCGAATGTAATCTGAATGCTTAACACATCATTAGTTTACAGATACAGATTCTGTCTGAATATTTTTTTTTTTAGAATATTAAACACTTGACCACAACAACCTATTAAGTTTCTTTTCAACTATGTATATTACAGAATGTTGGTAAACTTCACATCAAATCAGATATCCACACATACATCTTTATATCGTATATCCATTCATCTATATCAAAAACAAAACGTAAAAAATAAGAAAAGGAGAAATCATAAACCAAAACCCAAAAAACGAAAAAGAATCATCTGAATGGCTCAACAGGCATTGTTTCCTCCAACGCAACAGCGGCCTGAAAACACTCAACAGCTTCTTGCTTCGACGAGACAGATCCTTCAGCTTTGAACATCTTCCCAAGATTGTACCAAGCCGACTGGTTCAGCCTATCAATCCTAAGAGCCTCCATTAAAAAGCTTCTCACAACCGCTATGCTTGATCGGTTCCCAAGCTCCAAAAGAACCTCAGCCTTTGATATTAGGCTGGGGACGTGCATTGGATCCATGTCTAGAGCAGTTGTGAATGCCTCCATCGCTTCTTCTAACTGTCCCTGTCTCTTGCACAGTACACCTGTCCCAATAGGTAATGAATAAGCTATTAACATCAAGGCTATCATTTGGAAGATGAAGAAGGCAATTAATTACCTTCAGTGTGATATCGAACAGGAGAGTAAGGAGCGATGAGTCTTGATCTCGAGAGACACGTCTCCGCGTCACGCCATTGCGATAGGTCTATATAGATATGAGCCAGATCATGCCACGTCCCAAGCTCCAGACTCCTCAACCCCTCTACGTATCCCTTTGGCAGCTGCTTCTTTGAAGAACTGAAGCTTTTGCTCTGAACCTGAAGGAGAGCGAGAAGCTCTGTGTAACTCTTAATCGCGTCCTTCACTTCCCCTTTAGCTAAACGAAGCTTTGCCTTCAAACGCAACAGCTTCCCCTGTTCCCATTTCCCCGTCTCGTTAAGCGCTGCATCCACGATGGTCTCTGCATCAGCAAACCTCTTCTGCGCAGATAAAACCCGAGCCAGGAGCAACCACACTTCAAGATCCGACTCTGCTCCAAGTTTCAACGCCTGTTTAGCGTACACCAACGCTGAATCCAGCTTCCTCTGCTCTGCATTCTCTAACGCGAGACGGTGCACGACTCTCGGGTCTGTCATATCCCCACAGGCCAACGCCTGCATCCCCTCAGATTGCCTAGCTACCCGCTCGGCCTCAGTAGCTGTTTTCCTCGAGCTTTCGGTGAGTGCAATGCCCAAAACTAGACGAGCTGCACCGTCTAACTGAACGCATTCGTTCCCCAAGTCTCCTATCGCTCTACGAGCATAGTCTAACCCTTCCTCAGCGAGACCAGGTCTCTCACCGCATATCTTGGAAGCCATAAGCAACCCGGATATCCGGTTTGGATCCTCTTTCTCTGAGAATAGCTTCCTCAGTAAACCGAGCGCCACCAGACCTTCCCCTGCACCGTGGTAACACAAAGACAATGTATAATAAAGCTCCCTCTGGTCCAAGATCTCTGGACTAAGCTCTTCAAGTTGCTTAGCCAGAGCGGTTAAGTCGCCTGCGATCGTGAGAGCGAAGGTGAGATGGTCCAAGATCGCTGCATCCCATGTGATTCTCTTCTGGTTAACTTTCCTGAGAAGTAACATGAGAAGAAGGATAGCTTCTTCCACGTTGTTCCTCGGGATGAAAGAGCCTTCGGTCTGAGAACGCAGGTTAGGCGGCACGGCTTCTTCGCCGGAGTAGAGAAGAAACACGGCGTACTCTTTCTGTATCCTCGCTGTGGTTACAGGATCTAGCTTCCAGTGATTGAGAAGCGCTCGTCTGTAAGACAGAATAGCATCGCGTGGCGACTCAGCAAGCTTCCACAGCTGAGGAAGCAGCTCAACCGCTTTGGCTAGCGTCTCCTGCAACTTGATGTCACCAGTGACATTCTCTGACGCGCCTTCTGATACAGAAGCCTCTACTATATCGAGAATAACTCTGCAAGACTGCGCAGCTTCTGCAAGAAGAAGAAGAAGAATTAACAGTTACTACTTACTTAGAAAAAGGAAACAGAAGATAAAGATTGTGACTTTGTTTACTTATTACCTTGGAACCTTCCAAGACGCTGGAGAGATTTGGCTTTGAGGAAGATAGCTTCGAAAAGCAAACTAACAGCGTGTTTAGACATGGGAGGCTGAGGAGGAGTCACAAAGCTGCCTTTGGAACGTCTTCTATGTCTTTTTTCTTCTCTAGCGGTTAAAGCGGTTTTCATCTTTATAGTGATCCCACTGATATCAATCCCTTCAAAGACTCTCAATGCCGCCTCTATGTTCCCTTTCTGATACTCTATTCTTCCCAAAAGTGCCCTCGCCTCCTGAAAAACAATCACAACAACAACAACAATGATACAGCTGTTCTTTGAGAGCTCACAAGTGATGAAAAAGAGAACCGAACCTCGTAGTTCAAAGAACTAGTCTCACGCAGAGACAACTCAGCTTCTTCGATGTTGCCGTTATCAAGCTTCTTGGCAGTCTCGCTCTCAGCAGCTGATAAAGCTGAGCTAACACCAAGCTCGGACCGCTTGTCTTCTTCCTCGATGAGTCTCATCTGTTCACCGGAACACAAACACTTCATTCTGATCTTCCTTAAACGTTGTCTTAGTCTACTATGTAAATGCAACTTCTCAGCAGGCGGCGGCCTAATCTCGCTCTTCCTCATAGCTTCTCACAGAGTTGGATGATCTTCAAACACACACACACACATAATTAAAACAACACATTAGTTACATGATCATCGACATTTTTGAGATCAAACATTGAACAAAACGTTCACATTAACGCCGAGAACTCAGATTGAAGAACTAGTTTCGATAAAGAACAGTCAACAAAAAAAGGCGATGACTTTGGGATTCGAACTCAGCCTAGTATCGAAAAGCTCTAAACTTTAGAACGAAACTGAGATAACAATTGATAATGAGACCTTAAAACCAGATCGAATCGCAATACCAAATTGAAGACGATCAAGAAACATAAGGAAGAGAAAAGAACACACACCTTTGATTTTCCGGGAAAGAAGAGGAAATAAGAAGGAGGAAAGCCATGGCCGCCTCGAAATTCTCCGTGACTTATTCCGATTCGAAACAGTCAAGCGAAGCAATTGAAAAAGCAAAAAAAAAGAAACAAGAAAATAAAAATCTGATCTTTTCTTCTTCGAGCCTTTTACTTTCTCTCCGACTTTTTTTACCTTTTGTCGCTTTCTGCGTTGATGTGAGTGTGAGTTTCTGCCTCTTTGTTTGTTGTTTCTTCTTCACTAATACCCAAAACTCGAAAAATCTGATCTTTCTTTATTTCTTTTTTTAATCTGAAATTGAGCCGGCGTGAAGAGGGGGTGATAATAGTGCAGGCGAATATATATATAAACAGCAGATGGAATTTTCCACGGTTTTGGCTGGAACACGAGTTAGGTGTTTGCTCGGACACACACACATTTATTACCTTCTTCTTTTTTTCCCTTTTTCTTTTTTTTTTCTTTTAGTGTTTGAAAACGTCTTTTACAGGTCCCATTGTTTGGGTTTTCATTAATTATCAGAATTCATTTCCATTTTTCTTTTTGTGGGTCACCAAATATAATGAATCATGAACCATAAAAGCACACATTATAAGTGATTTGTTGGTCTACTATTAGATGATACACTCTTAAATTCTTATTAGTCACTATTAACATTCAGATTTTTTTTTTGAATATATTTGGAGAAGCTATAATTCTATAGGACATTTCTATGTTTAGTACATTTTAAAATGTGAACAATATTCTTAAATAAGTGACT
The DNA here is from genome assembly GCF_000801105.2 of Raphanus sativus. Taxonomy (NCBI): domain Eukaryota; kingdom Viridiplantae; phylum Streptophyta; class Magnoliopsida; order Brassicales; family Brassicaceae; genus Raphanus; species Raphanus sativus. The sequence continues at coordinate 35,322,795 of NC_079512.1, forward strand.
AAATTTTATATCTAAATTATACAATACAATATGATTTTTATTTATTTTTGTCCCTAACATTGAATAATAGAAATGAGTAATGGCGTTGACAAAAAGAAAAAAAAAAGAGTAATGGCGAAAAAGGCACCCTCTTTACCGAACAAGGCCGGCACAAATTTACAGTCAGGCTTTAAATACTTAAAAGCCCATATAACAGATCTCAAGACTATCAATGTAAGTCCAACAGTACCCAGCTGCAGTAAAAACGTTATAAAACCAACCACTGGTTTCTCTCACTCTCTCCAAAACATTAAATGAAATCTGTGTTTTATCATTTGATCGTGACCAATCAAAGCCCATAGAAAAGTTAGGCCCAGCGCTACCAGCAATATTATATTCGTTTGCATTCTAAGATGATCAGATCCAGTTATAAGTTAATCAAACTTTATCTTTTAAATATATGCATAGAATTGATAAAAAAGCAACATTAAATATTTTGATTCACAAAATAACTTCCAAAACTAACAAAATCGTTTTGTAATTAATCTGATATCATTGATTTTCAAGAGAAGAACGAGGACTAGAAACACATTAACATGACAATATGCATGGTACATTTTTTTCGTACAAATAAATTTAATAGCGACAGCTAATAAGAAAAAAAACAATAAAAAAAATGAATGGACCGGTTCTGAAACTCTCTGGCACAGTGGGGACAATGGAAGGTAGAAACCGGAAATAGAAATGGCATGCGTGAGACCGTGCCCTTTCCGGTTAGAAGCTGACACGTTTCACCACACTATACCGGGGTGTGATTCCTTTAGCCGTCGCTTTCTTGTACGATACATAACACTGTTCACATTCGGCGGCTAAGGCGCGTCTTTGTCGATTCCTCCGCCGTTTACCCCTCTCTGTCTCTGTTACTTGATTTCAGCTTTTGTCTTCCTTTTCAAAGATTTTTTTTCCAACATTGTTATTGATCTATTTATTTGTACAAGTTTGGATTTCTGATTTTAATGGAATAAAAATATTATAATTTATAAGGGAAAGATTTGAGGGTGAAGTAAATAAAGGAAACGATCTAATGACACTATAAACCAGATGATATTTATGCAGATTTCAATTTGGATTTATCTAAAAGATGAAAATATAACTATATGATTTCTATATCTCACAATAAATAAACAAAAAAACTATGTGGTCTCAACAAACAAAGGGATCTTTGAAATTATAGGGAAAGAATAATAGTATGAAGCAAAGTTCTTTTTTTTTTTTTGTGAAACGGATGAAGCAAAGTTACAAAATCAAATTATAGGATGAAGCAAGCAAAAGGATAAGATCATAGGAGGATGGTTTGGTGAGTGTGACTATAATTCGAAACGGTGTCGTCTTCTCTCTATGAAGTTTTCGTCCGGTATGGTCCCGACAACCTCTCAGCTCATGCTTTTTTCTCTTCACTTTTTTACGTTTTCTACCTACGGAACGTGAAGCTTGTACCCTTCCTTGTCTAATTACTTATCTACCCTTCACATTTTACATTGTCTAAACCTTGTTTTTTACATTGTCTAAACCACATAACCACAAATCTTTTTTAAGAAAATGCAAAAATATTAAAACTAATAGGAATTTAGATACAAAATAGAAATTAAGTAAACAAGTAAATGCTCATGTTCCTTGGCTAACCAACGAAGTTAAACTACATTATAAAGAACTCTCTTGAATTTTATCATAGGACTATACTATATGAGTAAAAAGCTAAACACTTGACAAGGTTTTGAACTAGGGGTACTTAAGTCAATTTACTAAAATAGACTTTACGAAGCATGAACCCATCCATAAAAAGCAACGTATCGCTCGTTAGCAACAAACCCAAATCCAAAAGCTGCAAAAAAAAAAAAAAAAGCTTTTCTCTGCTTTCATGGCGACTTCTCATCTTAACCTCTTCCTTCTCTTCCTCCTCACTACTCCCTCCAGCGTCTGCCAGCAAATCAACGACGACTCCTCCCTCCTCCTCCCCCCATCGGAACAAGAAGCCGTCTACCGAGTCCTCAACTCAGTCAACTCAGCCATCCCGTGGCGAACCATCTTCCCCGACGACCTCTGCGCCTCCCCACCAGACGGCGTCGTATGCGACTACTACCCCGACGACGCTACCACCACCACGTCTGTCCACGTCACCGAGCTGCACTTGGGGTACGTCTCGGACTACACGCAGAACCCTCCTTGCTCTCCCAACGCCACCCTCGACCCTCTCCTCTTCGCTTCTTCTTTCAAACGCCTCCGCAAGCTCTTCTTCTACAAATGCTTCACCGGAGCTCCCGCCTCGCTCCCGGAGACCATCCCGGAGGATTTCGGCTCCGACCTGGAAGAGCTCGTCTTCATCGAGAACCCCTCTCTCTCCGGCGACATCGCCGTCTTGAGCGGTAACTTCACAAAGCTCAGAAGACTAGTCCTCACCGGAAACGGGTTCCACGGCTCGATTCCAAACCGGATCTCCGGTTTAGTCAGTCTACAAGAGATAACCCTCTCTCGAAACAGCTTAACCGGAGGCTTTCCTGCCACGTCACGTCTCAAGAACCTCAAAGTCCTCGACTTTAGCCATAACCTCCTCACCGGAAACGTCCCCGAAACCATCGGAGAATCAACCGAGCTTCTCAAGCTTGACCTAAGCTACAACGCCTTCTCCGGCGAGATCCCTCCCGGACTCGGAAACTTAAAAAAGCTCGAGTTTTTGGATCTGAGCTACAACCGTTTCGGAAACCACGGCGTCCCTCTGTTCCTAGCCGAGATGCGGAGTCTCAAAGAGGTTTATCTGAGCGGGAACCTCCTCGGGGGTCGCATCCCGGAGGAGATTTGGAAGAGCCTCGAGGGTATTTCGGGAATCGGGTTTTCGAGGATGGGTCTACGCGGGAACATCCCGGCTTCGATGGGGTCGAGTCTTAAAAGCCTTTGGTATCTTGCGCTTGACAACAACAACCTCGAGGGGCGGATACCTTTGGAGTTTGGTCTTTTGGAATCTGCTCGCGAGATCAACCTCGAGAACAACAATCTCACCGGTGAGGCTCCCTTCTCCGACGGTTTTAGAGATAGGGTCGGGAAGAAGCTTAAGCTGAGCGGGAACCCGCATCTCGTTTTGGTTAAAGAGTCGGATCCTCCTCCTCTAGCCGGACCGGTTATCTCTTCGTCGGTATCGAGGGCTTTGCCGTCGGTTTGCTTCCCAATGGTTTTTATGGTTCTTTGCGTTTTGATAAAACAGTGAAAACAGAGAGAAGGAGAAGGAAACAGAAACAGATTAGTGATAAAAAAGTTAATTATGCGTTTGACCTTTTTGATTAGTGGTAAAGTTTTAGTTTTTTGGTTGTAATTATTAGTCTACGGCGTAATGAATTTTATCTTCGCTATTATAAAATCAAAAGTCTCGATCTTTTTTTGTCTTTCAAACATTGATCTAACGGAACCAGCATCATACATAAATGTCAGTTTTGAGATCTTCTAGATCTTCCAAAAGTCTTTTCGTGTTATATGTATATATAACACGTTAAATTTGAAAAATGGTAAAACTTGTGAAGAAGACAGGAATAGAGTAGAGTAGTACTCAGCTAGGTGCAGTGGCATTTTCAGACGGTCCATTCCAAAACCAATGTGTGCAACATGCTTTACGTCCATTGGATTTTCGATTTGCATCTCTTGTTCCTTTTCTCCTTCTATTTTTTTTATCATCAAAAACAAAAACCACTTTTATTCATATAGAGACTGATTCAAAACAAAAACTGATCCAACTTTGTAACTACGTAGATGAATATATTAATAACTTAATAATTTGTGATAGAAGATTAAAAACTCACCAAATCCTTGAGATATATATCAGACAGACCCTTTCTGCCTTTCAAAAGAATTTTCATCTTGGTACTTGACATTGCTTGTTGCTTCGATTCTCTTCTTCGTGAGGAAAGGAGCAACTAGCCTTTAGTTGCTTTCTTTGGTTTATAAAAGGAAAGGACGATGAAAAGAGCTACATGCATCTAACATATACATACCTAACTTTTCTATTTTTTATATAAACCACTTAAAAACTACAAAATTCACCTCAAAAAGACCATATAACTTTTGGAACATGTAAAAGAGGATCGTGTATATACCTCAAGAATAAGACTGGTTTTGTTAAAATAATCTCCTATTGTTTTGGTTTTACAAGCCTATTCTTAGAATATGTACATTTTATATCATTCAAACCTTGATATGTTTTGTATTTGCTAATTCATACTCTGCCGTAGGAAGCAAGAGAACACAAAAAAAGTAGAAATAAGCTGAAGAACTTGTCGTGATTACAATAAAAGATCGTAAAAACTGAATACAAAAAAAAAAGAAATCCAGAGAATTTTGTAATAATTAATAATAATACATGAAAAATTGGAACAGAGGGAACAAACAAACAACAACAACACACTGTGTAAAGAAGAATCAAATTTACAGACAAAAGAGAGCGCCCCACTGTAAAAGCTTTTCATTTTTGTTTTCTCGTTTCTCATTTGCGGATCGAAAGAAGCTCGAAGCTTCTGAGAGCCTCGTCACGTGCAGACCTAGAAGAGGACGACACTCGGTTGCGGTTAAAGGCAGAGGCCGTCTTAGAGTCATATCCGCTCACGGCAGCTGCCACTTGGTTTCTCTGAAACACGGATGGTCTGCCACCACCACCTCCACCTCCACCGCTTGAAGCCACACGGCTTGACCCTCGGCTATCCCCTTGCTCACCTGATGAGCTTGGTCTACTTCCCGAGGCCACCGCTCTCCTCGAAGCACTGCCGTATCTGGAGGTGCTTCTACCTTTCTCAGATACCATATTCTGAAAAAAGAAAAAAAAAACATATCAATAACAAGGACAACGACATGAGTTATGTATATAATAGTTAACTTACCACAGAAGGTTTCATTGGGGGAGGAACATCGTCAAGAGTTCGATGCCTGGTTTGGTTTTGATGGGGACTTGCTCCCGTAGCGTTTCTTCTCGCGAATGCTTCAACTGCACCTGAGAACCTGTCGCGGATTTCTCTTCCAACTGTTAAGGAATATGACAAAATCAGACCCGAACCACTTGGTAGATACGATACAGTCATGTTTCAAACTCTTGTGGAAAAAGTTAAAAGCATTACCTGAAATCCTTTCAGGTTTTTCAGCAGACGGTCCAGCAGCAACACCTGGTTTTCCGGTATGATGCTGAACACACACAAAAAAAAAGAAAAAGAGTAATGAGGATCAAAGTGAGTAAAGAAACTCCATAGAGAACAAGTTTACTCACCTTTCCGTGAGAGCTGGAACGGGAAGTGGAACCTCTTTGAGGATGTTTCAGTGCAGTCCAGTCGAATACATAGTCAAACTGATAACCTGATACCGTGAGAATCAATTTGTTATTCATTATGATATAACATTCAATCATATACGTTACTTCTTTATATAGAAAGAAGTAAAGGTTTCGTGTTTTGAACCTTCGCGGATAAACAAATCTCGGAACAGTCTCTTTAAATATGAGTAGTCTGGTTTGTCTTCGAACCGCAAAGACCTGCAGTACTGAAAGTATGATACAAATTCTGGTGGATAGGACTTGCACAAGACCTGTTACAAAGAAATAAAAACTGTTAAAACTCCAATCAAGGGTTTCTATCTAAGTCAAATGATGGATTCACCATACCTCTATAGGAGTTGAGACTTTCTTCTCGCTGATTCTGTCGTACTTCTGCTTCTTTGTGCCAGCTTTTAGTCCCTGCCACGGGAGGCTGAAGTACACAGAAAAATATTAGACCAGAACAAGCGACTGCAAAGATTTAATAAGATTTAAAAAAAAGAAAAGATCTGTATGCACAACCTTCCTCTCAGGAAATACATGAGAACGTAACCAAGAGACTCCAGATCATCCCTTCGACTTTGCTCTGCATTAAAAAGATGCAATTGTATACACAACTTCGGAGCAGATCTCAAGGGGGCTCTAGTGAAGCGTCTTACCAACTCCAAGGTGAGTGTTGACGCTAGCGTACCGAGCTGTCCCCGTAAGGTTCTTGTTTTCTCTGTTAATGAAATCAACACACAAAGTATCTGTAAGTATTCAAGTAAGAAATGCACATGAAAAGCTCCATCAAAATCACCTGTAGGGGATGTGTCTATGTGTTTGGAGATCCCTATACTTCTTTGCAAGCCCAAAATCAATGACATACACCTAAGATGATAACAAAGCAAAATCAGAAAATTCATTGATTAGCAGCCAAGATAGAGAGAGAGAGAGAGAGAAGTGTACCTGGTTTGCTTTGCGACCAAGTCCCATCAAGAAATTATCTGGCTTTATGTCTCGATGAAGAAACCCCCTCGAGTGCATATATTCGACTCTGCTAATCTACAATAGTGTCAACAAACGTTTTATTCAGGAACCCATCAAAAGAAAGTAAAAGAAGCACTTGAGAGAATATAATAGAATAGATATACTCACGAGTTGATCAGCGAGCATTAAAACAGACTTCAAAGTGAGCTTCCTATTACAATAGTTGAACAAGTCTTCCAAACTAGGCCCAAGCAGATCAATCACCATGGCGTTGTAGTCTCCCTGAACCCCAAACCACTTGAGGCTAGGGATGCCAGCTTCACCCACCACCACATCAAACAATCATGTTTTTTATTTCCATCAAAACTGGGATAATAATAATAATAGCAGCTACAGGTTTTGACAAAAGCAAAACTCATGACCTGAGAGATGTAAGTAAACTTACTTCCTCCTTGTAGAAGCATGTATATCTTCGACTCATAATGAAGTTGTGGATGCTTCGTTTTCGCCGGCTCCTTCAATAGTTTTTACAGAGCGTTAGTTAGATACAGTTTTGTTATGTAATTAAATAAAAAGAAAACAGAATTGAATAAGATTTACCAGTTTAACAGCGACTTCTTCTCCGGTTTGTACACTTACGCCTGAAAAAAAATATTTGTTCAACAATCAGGTTTATTTCAAAAAGGTAATCCAAAAATATAAACACAGAATAATATGATTTTGATTAAAAGAAGCAACTTTTTTCTTAACATTTACACCAAAAAAAAAAAAAAAAAAGAAGCAACTTTTTTTTTACCTAAAAAAAGCTCTCCGAAAGAGCCACCACCGATCTTCCGACCAAGCTTAAACTTGCCCCCAATTACATTATCCATTTTCAAGTCCATTCAACACAACAACAACCCTTGTTTACCTTTGTAAGAACCACCAAAAGGATCTACGCCATCTCAGATCGAAACACAAAGTCAAACCTTAACAAATCACCTCTCTCTCTCTCTCTCTTGCCTGCGTCACAAAAAGGAACCATCCGATGCCGTGGAAGAAGAGTTGAATCGCCGGAAGATTAATTAATTAATTTGAAAAAAATCAGAAAAGAAAGTCATCGAAAATCGACAAAAACTACATCCCCAGATTTATCTTGTCACATTCCCATATCGAAAAAGGTGTCGACTTGATTTCTGGAACACGAAATATTTTGACCCAGTTCTAAACGTGTAAAGTCAGAGACAGATGGGCCTAAGCCTTTTTAATAATTCTCTTTCTTAATGGGCTTATCCCAGGACTGGTCTTTTGTTTTTCTTTGTGTTTTGTATTTGGTCATCTTTTTGAATCTTATATGAAACTCTGACAAGTTACAACCAAAATACTTACATCGACTTGTATGTAGCTTTCAAGAATCAACATTAATACCAATCGTAAATGCTACCTCTTGTTGTATAATTCATGTTTATGCTCCTCATCCTCTAATGTTGTCTTGTCGTTATCATATATTTAAATCATTACGCCTAATCCGCTTGTCTCAGGCCCACTTTGCTACGTGGAATCTTTACAAGTGTGCAGAGGATATCCTCTCTGCGGCTGCACACATCAATATGTCTCGAGAAGGCTATTATTAGTGGGAGATGAAGTCATGAAGAAGCGTCAATGGCTGGTCTTGTTAGTCCACGTAGTCAATAAACCGAAACGTCTAGATTTTTTATTTCCTTTTTCTTTTGTGCGAATGAAGCTTGTAACTCACTCATCATTGTTTTCTATATTTGTGGACAGAGCTTTTCGTAATGGTATTACTTTAAGCTAACGAATATGCTTTAATTTTCAAGATCTTTGACTTGTTTTTCTCCTTGATCGTCGTATAAGATAACCTAGTTTAGTAGCACTTAAACGCTGGTCATAGTTATGTCACAATCTTGTAATAAAGCTATATGATTGTGTTTAGTTTATTGTGTTTCCTTGTGTGCTTGAGATTCGTGTGTCATTCTGTTCGTTGGCAGTTAAGCAAATTAAATACTGTATGTTATTTTTAACAATTAAAACATATTTCTTACCACTCTTTTTCTTTGTGAGAGCAGTTTGAAGACTTATATATATATATGATCAAGTTTTACTTATTTCAACTGGGATACGTATCAGAGATACGCTTAGAGTTGGAATTGAACTGAAAAGATGTCGGTATTGGTTCCACTGATTGTAAAGGCTTTAGACATACACAGAGAAAATGTCATTGTATATATTGATAGAAGCAACCCCGACCTCGAGCGATTGAGTATATACCCAAATCAAGAAAAAATAAAGAGTATATATCCAAATCAAGAAAAAAATTTAGAAAACAACAAAAGAATCTTTAGCGGTCCCATGACGTTGAAGTTCTAAAAGGGAAAATAAGATTTGAGAAGTGATGTCTCTCTTTTTTTAACTTTATAGATTTCTTCCTCTCCTAGACCTCTTTCTTCGGTTGGTCTATAGCTTTCAAATGTTATAAGCTTAGGCGAAAGACACAAATAATACAAACTGTATGTAGAGTGGGTGTACTATAATCTTATAGTTAGGGCTAGCTCTATTACTCTTAGATGCTTTAAGACTAATTTGATGCATGGATGGAGCTAGGTCATCCACGTGGTCTCATTTCTTTGGTTAGATGATTTATATATGCATGAATTTTATCTTTTATTTTTGTAGTTGGTACTATAGACAAACATGAGCTGATTATGTAATTGTGATAAGAGTTTATTTATTTCGTGGAATATAAAAACAAAACGTAAGTAAGTTTCTTGTTAGTAATTATTGACGGTAAAAACAGATCTTTATCCAAGGTTGGCTTGGTCTGCAAGCTTGATATAAAAGATGATTGAACACAAACTCAACACATGATATACTTACCAGACTACTCAATATACATGGTATATATATACTGTACTATTATCTTTTAGGCAATGTTTTGAAAACCGGACCGGACACCGACTCGGTGTAGTTACTGGTTGACTAGTTGAACCGGTTCAATCGGTCGAACCGGGTTTTCTATTTATAGAAAAAATAAATATATATAATTATATATCTACATATAATACACTCTCTATTTTTTTAATTAACTAAAAATAAACAACAAATATGAATCTAACTATATATATATATATATGTGAATACTATGTGAACTGAATTGAAAAAAAAACAAAATAAAAGAGAATTTTTTTTAGGGTGTGAAAACTTGTCTAGTTGTCTAGAAAAAATGTCAGATTTTTTTTTTTTTGCTTAGATTTGATGCAAAAAAAAAATGTCGAATTGACAAAATATATTACATTTCATCCGAAAGTGAAATGTATCCATCCAGCAATTGATCGTGTATATAGTTACCTCGAACACTGATTTCAATATTAGTCATCTAAAAGGAAACATTAACCATCTCATTATCAACTTCGATGTGTTTTATTGTTCGGGGTATTTGATTGATGCTATATTTGATACAAAATGATATAAATTGTTAAAACCATTCATTAATATTGATGGGAAAAAATCCATTCATTAATATTTGTTCTTACGTGAATATCAAACATATTTTGTGGTGCTGTTATAGATCATCAGTTTCTTTTTTAAAATCAAAATAAATTGTAATGAATTAAATAGTTGATTCATATTCCTTGATATTCTATCTAATTTGTATATGTATTGGTTTAATGTAGCTTAATACACAACTATGTGAGGCATGCATTGATTTAAGCTAGTTATGTTATTTTTTTTTACGTCTGGATCGATTATTATCGATTAATTATGCTATTACAATGATGAGAATATTACAAAGACGATTATACAGCCGACAATTCTACCATCTTGTAAGAATACACGCCTGACTGCACCTCTCCGAGCCGTCCTATGAGATCCATGTTCGATGGTACGTCCTGCACCAAGCTGAAGATCTCTTGTAATCCGTTTCTCCATAAGCTGCATAATTTGGTATTTTCTGGGGTTTGAACCCCAGACCTCCGAGTGTAGAAGCATTACATGAACTCTTAGTCAAACCATTGAACCAAGGGGCTTCCACAACTCGTTATGTTATTTACATAATGGCATTTGACGACACATACTTTGAATCAACTTTTTGAAATCGATCAGCTCCTTTCTTATTAGTTTAAGTGTAGTTAGTGTTACCACTCTGCATATATGTTAATGGATGTATAATACATGGTGCAATAATTGGCTAAAATGAAAAAAGCCGTTCTAAAAAATGATCAAGAACAAAAAAAACAGTTCATGTGATAAACCTGAAAATCGAGTCTGACAATCATTATTTATTTATCGTTATACTTGTTTTTTATTGGTATCGTAAAGCCGTAAAGGAATGAATGAGTCTAATACCATTGCGGCGGCGAATATTAAATAATATTAAAATCTTAATGAATCATAAGCTCAAAGTTCTCGATCACACGCTTCTTCAACCTCCCCCAATCAAACTGCCCCTCTTTTATCAACACTGTTTTCCATATCTCTTTCCAGGCATTATATTATATAATTCCGTTTCATTTTTATTCATTCTAACATTTTTTTTTCCAAACTCTTATTACGTTTGCTTTATAAAATAATAAATAATAATTATAATCTCTTGTTCCCGAAACGAATTATATATAGAAAGCTTTAAAATATAGTTAAAGAAACGGAGTGAATATAAATTTTTCCTTCTCCAAACTTTTAATTCTGTTTGTTTTACAAAAAGATAAATTGGAGTAATTCTAAGCTCTTGTTCCCGAAACAAATTATCATAAAATATATAGAAATCCTTAAAATATATTTTCTTAGTTTTAAAACAGTTGATGTTTTGGATGAACGCATAAAAATTAAGACATATACATTTCTTTAAAAAATAATACTAAAAATATTTTAAAAATATAATTCAACCAATTACAAAAAAAATATTATAAAATATCATTGGTCATATAGTTTTTTTAAACTAATTTAAAAATATCAAACATTATATATTTTGGAACACCAAAAACTCTTTAAAATATCATCTATGAAAAGGAAGGAGTACAAGTTACTAATCTTCGGAAATAATCTTGAAACTTCAAGAGTAATTGTTGTATTGGCCAATATATCATAAAATGAAACGTGAATTAGATCGATGCGCGTAAGTTATCCAGGTGTCGGGACTCGAAACATTCCAAGTCGCACGTCTATTTAGTCTCATAATAATTATGACTAATCTACTAATGATTGAGATATACAACAATGTATATGTATATTATCTAAGTCTATATGTAGGGAATCTTGATTGATACTGTGGAAACTACAGAGAAATTCCCTAAATGTCAAAAGGAAAAAAAAATCTCAGCTCCTTTTGTCATGCTTTTGGCATATTCTTTTCAATAGTTTTGAGGTCACGGTAAACGTAACATCCCGAGTTATGATATATAAAACGGTTTAAGAGAATTGATTTGGTTACATATGTTACCAAAGTTAATTTACATTTTCGGTCACACATCCGTTTAGAACTTCAGAGTTAAGCGTGTTTGGGCTACAGTAGTGAAAGGATGGGTGACATATCGGGAAGTGATTCGCGATACCGTGTAAGTGAGGCCAAAGCACGGGAAAAAGTCGGGTGGTGATTGCAGGGTCAGTAAACAATGATTTCGAACCTTGGAAAATTAAAGATCGGCCGTCAGATGGGATGGGGCCCACATGCCGAGAGAGTAGGCGTGGGTGGCCCATTAGCCGTGGGCGGTCGGGGCGTTACAAGTGGTATCAGAGTTGGTTAGCCGTCTCGGTTCTGACCTGAGAGACGTCTTGAGACCTGGTGTGGGGCGCAATGAGGATGTTGCGTTCTTTGAGAGGAGGTGAATTGTAACATCCCGAGTTATGATATGTGAAAAGGCTTAAGAGAATTGATTTGGCTACCTATGTCACCAAAGTTGACTTACCTTTTCGGTCATACATTCGTTTAGAACTCCAGAATTAAGCGTGTTTGGGCTGGAATTAGTAAAAGAATGGATGACCTATCGGGAAGTGATTCGCGATACTGTGTAAGTGAGGCCAAAACACGGAAAAATGTCGGGTGGTGATTGCAGGGTCAGTAAACAATGATTCGAACCTTAGAAAATTAACGACCGGCCGTCAGATAAGATAGGGCCCACAAACCGAAAGAATGGACGTAGATGGTCTATTAGCCGTGGACAGTCGAGACGTTACAGTAAATTTCCTATAATATGAATCTAGTCACTATAGTATAGATCAGCTTCGAGTCGAATCTTGATCCGGACACACCAGTTCTTGATCACGATGCATACTCATTCATTCTTTGATCAATAAATTTATAACTTCTAAGAATATTGTCTTTATATATCAAAATTTGAAACGAAATGTAAATTAACTAGTTTGTTGGTGATAACATTGTATCCACACAAAAAAATTGCTAAACGTATCCATCAACCATTTATTTATGTTGTTGTTAACATGACATTGACTATGCTAGACTATTCTTCCTCCATTTCGTTTTAGTTGATATTTTAGGTTTTTTTATATAAATTAAAAACATTCAATTTTGTATATTTATATATAAAAACATCATTATCTATACGGATAGTCACATTTTAACTAAAACTAAATAAAGTATAAAATTAATAATTTTACATTGAAATTATAAAAAGATACTTATTTGAAATGAAATTTTTTATTTTGAAACGAAAATTTTATTCTGAAACGACAACTAAATTAAAACGAAAGTATCATTTAAATAAATATTGTTTATGTTTGGTGGAATAATACTGAATACAATCTAGACGTTCAATCTTTACTGTTTTTCGTTCTGAACGTGAAAAAAAAACAGCAAATAACATTTAACTGGTAAAAAATCTATGCGTAGATTCTTAAGAGGATTTTCCAGTTCATTGAACATGTAGAAGTTAATGTTGCAACTATTTCAGCAGTGTATGGTTAAGTAATATATAGAAAATACTTTTTATTTGGTGACTTTTTACTTTAATGTTAATCTGATAGGTTAAATCTCTTGCATATGCATATGCATATCTTATGAAAAGATAATAACAAGGGAAAAGTGGCTTTCCATTGAGGAGAAAGAAGATACCGTTTGGTGACCCTTAAGAAAGTACGATGTTTCACTTTAATATGACAATGAAATAAAGTATATTATTTCAAAAAAGTAATGAAATAACTTAATTATATTAGGTTATATATACATTATTATGTACAATATTCACTATATAGTATTTTCCCCAGTTTTGGTGAAATTATAACTCGTATATGTGTTTAGGTTCTTACATTAAATTTTGTTTCAAATCTTTTTGCTAAATTGACCACAGAGACGAGATTTATAAAACAGAACACACATAAACATTTCATGTAACATGTTCATTTTATTTAATAGATATATGTTGGATAAATATCTAATTGCTTACGGTGAAAATAAGAAATTTAACAATATATGATAAAACCTCGTAGATATTTGTTGGTATAATAGCTACCCAAAAAGAAAAAGAAAAACACGTCAATCAGGAATACATGGTGTTGTAAATGGTGATAAACAATTTTTTGGTTGTTTTCGTTATTTAGTTTAATCATACTAACTTCCTATAAGAACACGTAGAACGTAAACAGATAAATATACTCTAAATAATGCATTACGAGATTGATTGATATGTATATAAATATTGATTGATAGATATATATATGCCAATCACAATCGAGAATATAAGATGCATAAAGCAAAAAAAAAGAAAAAAGAATATAAGGTGCTTATAACTTGTAGATAACAATTTCCCACGTTTCTAAGTTATATCATTCCGATTTTTTTGGTGTCAATTATACAAATTTTATATATTCTCTTCTTTGTCTTTCAAGTATTTTATCTGTTTGTAAACGATTATTATGTCAAATTGTCATAAATTCTTAGAGTAAGGCTTGCTCGTGACTCGACACACATGTGCATCCTAATCTCAAGTGTGCCATTCTCTTCTCCTTGTTATTTATGAATTATTGCCGAAACGTTATTCTAGATAAAATGGTACAGCCTACGTGTTATTGTCTTATTGGGATATAAAGTGTTTATAATTTTAATTCATATGACAGCACTTCCAAAATATCCTTGATGTTGATTAATTTTTTGAAACAAAATTAATTTCTAAAGAACATTATTAATTCTCTCTTTGTTACAAAGAATATCACTTTGATACTTTTTTGCATAGACTAATAAAATGATTAAAATGTACTTATTTTCTTATTAATTATACTTATTTAATCAAATTAAAATTAACTATATATTTCATTGAAATTCTAAAATTTCATTTTATATAACATAATGTAACACTTTTTAAGAAATAGATTAAAAATTATCGTTGGAAAAATATAATAAACAAATATGATTCGTTTTTTGGAAATTTGATGAGTTTTTTTTTTGAAGACATCCCATTACTCAATTTAATAATTTAAAACAATGACGAGTATTGGTTGGAAGAGTCAGAAATTCTATAGATATTTGAGATTAAGTTCTAAACCAATCTTGTGATAGATATTTGTTTCCTAGATAAGTTTTCTTGCTTGTTTCATATGGATCGTATCTCTAAGCTATTAGACCGTTCGCAAGTCTGACCAGACATGGTTAATGTAGTCTAATCAAGCACGGATTTACTTGCATCAGAGTAAACCATAAATTGTATTAGTTTGTATGGCTGCCTTTAAGTGAGAACGAGTATTCTCTTCAACATGCCATGGTATTATTAACAATCGTTCCGCAATACCGGCCAATCTGCTTACTAAGTTACAATATTAGTTACAATGGAATGCAAATAACGTTACTCAAAAGTCGGTTTGCATCCTTAAACATATGTGTAAACATGCTTTCTATTGAAATGAGGAAAATATAAAATAATCAAATATTATAACATATAAGGATAGTTTTGAAAATTTTAATATCTATATTATTAAACATAATCACTATCTAAATCTAGCCCTGATTTACCGTGTGATATTATCAAATTTAAACTTCTACTAGATCTTCACCCGTGCGACCGCACAGGTATTAATTTGCTGTTTTAGTTTTTATTTATTTATACTAAATGATGTATTTGTAATATTTGATCGTTTTACATTGACTACGCTAGGGATGTGTATTTGGATACCCACTGATTCAGTTAAAATCTATTTGGGTTTGAGATTCCCGAGTTTAAAGATTTCAGCAACATTGAAATATTTATAAATTTTGGTTTCAGTTTGATTCAGATATTTGCGGGTTCGGTTCGGATACGGATAACCCGTTTGAATTATTTTAAAATTTTCAAAATTTATATATACTTTAAATTACTCAAAACATATAAATTTAAGTAATATAAGCCAAAATACCTAAACTAAAAATTAAAAAATAGGTTGAACTTCAATATTTGGATGGAGAATAAATATATATTTTAAATATTTTTGGTGTTTGATTATTGTTTATCTACTTTATATGTTTACTTTTGACTATTTTATATTTTCAAATAGTTTAGACAACTTTAAGTTGACAAAAAAAAGACAACTTTAAAATATCATTAATTGTTGAAAAATAAAAAACGAAATACATTAATCTAACTAAAAAGACAAACATTAAATTAGGAAAGAAAAAAACACATTAATCTAACTGAAAAAGACAAGTATTAAAATAGGAAAAAAAAAGAAACACATTAATATAACTGAAAAAGACAAACGTTAAAATATTAAAATAGGAAGTTCAATTTAATTCTCAGTGGCATGCAATTGTAAATAACACTAAAAAATTAAGGGGTATTCTATATTTATATTTATGTTTTAATAAAATAGATACAATTGTTCGCACTTGATGAACCAATATAGACTATACTTCAAACAATAAGGAAGATAAACAAATATATACCGTATGTCTTTAATATATTTACTTTTTAAGTCTTTAATATATGTACGCTGTCTAATCGTAACGTTTGGTGGTCTGATGGTGTCTTAAGCGTATAAGAGCATCCTTAATAGGATACTAGATATTGATCCGCGCTTTTGAAGCGCGGAATATTTTACGATGAAAAATTTCACTAATAATTTAACAAATATTTTGGTTATGTTTAAAGAGTGTGTATTTAAAATATTTTTGCATTTAAATCAGTATTTTTAAATTCAACCCGATTATGATTATACCGATTAATCCGGAGATCTGACAATTCAATTTATGTTTTTAAAATATTCATATTAAAAAATCACTAAAACCCGAGACTAACTGATTGAACTGATGGATGACCGATATGTAATCTAATTGGATTTAAATTGTAATAGTTTCATAATTTGTAATCTTATAATCGAAATTTTAAAGTTCACTATTTTGCAATTTATGAAATTATGACGTTTTTACAAAATTTTAAAGAGAAAATGATAGATATAAAATAACTAAGATTAATTATTGTATTATTTGGAAACATTGATAGTAATATAAAAAATATATTGTTTGGAAACATTGATAGTAGTATAAAGAAATAAGTATATTGTTTGGAAACATGGATAGTAGTATAAAGAAAGAAATATTAGTGACTTAATGTATGTTTAACTATAAAGTATAAAAGTGTATTTAATTTAAAAACTTACAAAATAAATGTTAGGTCCAACAGAATGTTTCTGTTTTAATAAGATAGATAATGACTATTCACTATAATATGTCGCCTAACAACTTAATTATTCAACTAATTTAACTAAATATTTCAAATATAAAATAGCTAAAAAATATCCAAAAATATTTTTCTTTGAATTCGATCAAATAAAATCTTATTATATCTTTAAAGAAATATATATATATATATATATATATATATACGTAATTATTATGAGATAATTACACTAATATTAATTTAATTTTGACTTATATAAACAATATAAAATCTATAGTATTATATATAAATTTTATAGAATTACTAAAATTTAATAAATTTAGTTAAATAACTTCATCTACTATTTAATTTGAAAATTATAAAGTAAATTAAACTATGTATGCACACAAAATAACAAAAATTGAAATTTTATAGTATAACTTAATTTATAAAATATTATAAAATAGATATTAAACAATAATAATCAATTATAATTTTTTTCATCGATTTATTATAATTTATTATAAAAACTTTAAAATTTAAATATTTAAAAATATAAATAGATAAGTATCTATAAATAATATTTATTTATTTTATTAAATAATGGAGCAAGTAACATTTGATTTTTTATGTTTATAAATTTTTACGGATTATTTCATCAATCATGCAATATATTAATCAAATATGAGACAATTTTAATAAACACATTTACTCATTTATATTAAAAAAATATAAACACAAAATTTAATCAATGAAAGGAATGTTAAGAGATGTTTAACTCCATTTAAATTCTAATTTGTTAAAAATAAACTAAAATAATGTAAGCACACCAAATAAATGAATTATCATATTTGCTTTTTCTACAGTTATATTTATATAAAACATTAAATTTAATATATAATACTAAAAACACAAATAAAAATTTCTATGAACATTTTTAATTTCGTAAAAAAAATTATCTATACTTCAATGCAATGCATATTTAATTTACAAATATTACCTTATTAAAAATGAAATGTTATTTTTAAAAAATTATGGTATTTGTGTTATAATACGAGTTAGTTAGTATAATAACTATAAATATATTTTCAAATTGTATTTGTAAATCTAAAATAGAAAATATTAAAATCTCAAACTACCATTTTTGCTTTGTTTCACAAATTTAAGACTGAAATCTAAAATTATAAATGGATAACAAAACTAAAACTAACATTTCTCATAAATTATTTTCATCTATTTTTAAATATTTAAATTAAAAATCTATATAGGATAGTGATTATTTTTTATTAAAATTAAAAACTTAAATTTAAAATAATAATTAAAATAATATTATACACATGTTAAATTAACTTATATAAAATTTAAAATACATAATGGATTCAATTATAATTTTCAGTAAATAAGTTTTTGTCAAAAATAGTTATAACTTTTGAAAAAGTGAGTCAAAATCTAATGGAAACTCTCTTTTTTTCAACTATCTAGTGGAAACTTAAAAGTTAAAATCCGGTCGTATACAAGTTTATATACAGTATACTACATATAGTTTCCTAGTTTCATATAGAGATAATCAAGCACGGAAAATTGGGATTAGTACTAAAACTGTTCTACTTTCACAATATAGCTTTAAAAGTTTTTTATTCATTTAAATCAATAGTGTATCTTAATTTATTCTTCCCTCACGTTCTTCACGTTCTTTTCTTAACAATGGATCAATGATTAGAGATTATGTTCCAATCAAGATATATGCTTTTGAGATACAACGAATGTTTCGATATATACGACACTGTTAGATACTCAGATTCAATGAACTACCACCATTTCAGATATAGTTACATACATATTTCCTAGATATGTGCTTATTTAAGGTCGATGTTGATGTAACTGAACAATTAGAACCTAACATTTTACCCAAAAATAAAAATAAATTAGAACCTAAAATAAGAGTGATATATTAATTAAAGTAATACTTAAAACAACAACTAAGACCATGTTTATGGCGAGGGTTTAAGAATTTTTTAGGGAGAACTCACAAAAACACCAAAATCAGTGATAGAAATTGCCAAATAATAGTCGACTTGGATTATTATACTGTTCATGTGTCTCATTTACACGTGACGACCCGCGATTGATTTGTTTTTAATTTTTTTTAGTCAAACAAAAAAATTAAGAAATCCAAAATCCAAATTTCCGATAATCATGCTCTAATGGTCATAAATCAAAGCAGAATCAAACGAGTATCGGATCCATTAGCTATTTATTTCACTAGCATACAAATAAACATCGTTCTCCTGTCCCAAGTAATTGCCCTTACAATAGGAACTTTCAATATTCGTCGGTGAATTTATTATCCGTATATATTAACGTTTTTGGTCCTCATTGCTCCATGGAATGCGACGGCCTTAGAGTCTTTGGGTGTCCATTTGCTTATGATTGAACGAATTCGAGTTTTATTCATTATGATTATGTATGATTATGTATGGTCTAAAATCGCAGAAAATGGTTCACGTGTTTGATAATATATTAGTATTGCTTGGTGATTGTAGATTCTACTGCACGTATCTTTTGCATCATATCTCATACCGCATATAACAACGTCTATATGTTTGTTTCAGAATATGATTCACTGATGACTGGATGTGAAACGGTAGCTTAACTTTGCATGCCTCAAAAGTTAGCAAAAAAAAAAACCTTGCACCATGCCTACTAAATCATTTGTTATACTTTTATTTGATAACCAAATGTAAACTAGGAAGAACTCAGCACTAAATCATTTGTTATACATATGATAGAATACATAATGTACTTAATATTTTGCAAATGGTTCAATGAAAACCAAATGCACAACAGTAAACTAATGATGAAATAAATATATTCAACAGATATTTTAGAGGCCACAAAGATATACATATAGAGAAACCGAGTTAATAAAGCTAGCTAGTCTAAAAAGAGTCAATGTCAACAAATGGTATAGATGAATCATAGTGATATTAGGATTTGGTCTGCAAGATAGGACGGTAAATGCATGCCATGTGCATTTATTCAAAACATATACTATTTGATTCTCATTGTGGCGTCAAGAGCACCTCCAACAAAGAGATGCAAAGAGTATCTAATAAAAAAAAAGAAAAAATTAAAAGAAATTATAAAGAGAAGGTAAAATTTCTAATCTTTGTACTTTTAAGAACCTCTAAATACACTATTTTGCCACGTGTCAATTTAAATAATCTAGTGTTTTATTTAAATCAAAACTTAATTATTTAATTGAATATTATTATTTTGTTTTTAAGAACCCATGTTTACAAACTTACCACTAAAGTTGCTCTAAGAGCATCCTTATCAAGGGTCTATGGGGAGGTTCACACACTTCAAAAAAAAAATATATTAAACTAATGAACAGTGACGAATTTGGGGAGTTGGGGTTCATCTGGATGAACCCTGGTCGTCACGAGTTCGCCACGTGGCGACCTTCTAGTGGTCCGTTTTTTTTTTTACGAAAAAACGAAAAAAAAAAAAAAAAGTAAAAATAAAAATAAAAAAATAAAGTTGTGAACCTCATGGAAGGTTCACTGATGCTGATGCTCTAAGAACGCGCATATATGCTATGATATTGTTTATGTGTTATTAACTTTTTAAACTTTAGTATTTTTTTATGTATTCCTTGAGACTTGCCCTGTACTTTATTTCTTATGCGATGATTTAAATTGATTATAGTGAATATCTTTGGTTTGCTTTTCTTACCAAGCGTTCGTGACAATGAGTCACATAACCATGTCTTGTTCGTTCAATTTTTTAAACAAAATTATATTAGTTGGCACAATGATTTGCCTACTAGTTAGATGTTACCATTTGGATCTCGAAATCCAAATATTCAATTAAATAACTATAATAAATACAAATCATATAACGTAATCAATCAACTGCATCACACAACCTGTTTATTCAGTCATAGAGATATCAATACCCTGGATCAATACTAGTATTAAATACGGTGATGAATAAATCTTGCGCTATCTAAATGATTATCTCGCGTTCTAAAAGTAGAAATGTTAGTATAAGACAATATTCAACAGTATTTTTAAGAGTAGAAATATTAGTATAAGACAATATTCAACAGTATTTTTTGTACGTTGTGATTAATTAATAGAGATAGTCCTCCTTTATACAATAGTTAATACTAAAAAGACATAAAAAAATATGGGGTTTGACATTATATAATATATACGAACCGGACTCCATATGAAGAAGGCTGCTCAGGAATACAAAAGACGAATAATTAGATCACGACAAAGAATGTTAAATCCGTCACTCTTTCTGCAATCAAACTCATATATACCTCCTTACTTTGGCAATAGACTCTTCCCCTTGAGTTTACCCTTATTCACATCACTTTCCTTCAATGACACTTACCTCTCATATACCTATGTATGTATACACATCATTTGCGAGATTAGTTTCTATATATATATATATGAATATACGTATATGTACACACTTATATACACTAAACCAAAAATCTTTGTATAACACTTGAAAAAAAGTAAGTTGATTTCTCTCTCAGGCACTCTTATCTAGAGCGGTCCTTATCCAACAGGATTTTGGAAGTTCCTAAAGCTGACTTTCTACTTTGAGCTAGAATACACCAGTTTTTCTACTGTCTTTTCAAAATCCCTGCTACTTTAGGAAGTATCCACTGATCGCTCGCCACCACTGGTCTTTATCCGTCGGGTTCTTCCTCCGACGTCGTCGGAGGGACCGCCGCCGACGACCATCTTGACCGCCGAAGCTCCCTGATGAAGATGATATATCGGCCCTCCTTACTGCAACCAACCTAGGCTTTCTCCATCTGAGATGTCTATCGGACTCTCGTAGTCTCATCACTCTGCTCACAACAGGCTCCTCTGTTACTGAGCTCCAAGGGATCCTCCACGACATCCGCGTGTTGAGTAGTTCCCTCCTATCTATCTCTTTTGTTTCTACGCCGAGATTGGCAAATGTATGTGCAAATGGCCTAGCCAAAACAGCTCTACGTTTGTTTGTTAACTCCCCTCCTTCAATGGAGTGAACCTTATTTATTTAAATGAATGAATGCATGTTTGATAAAAAAAAGAATATACGTATATGTATATATATATATATATAAGCACGTTCTATATGTGTACACTTTTTTTTTTAAACCTTTCCTCTTTTCATTAATCTTCCCAAAATGAGATATCATTTTACAAGATGTTTCAGATAGAAAATAGAGATGACAGTGGTACAGAAAAAAATAAGAGCATAATTAGAACACGTGTGAGCAGTGATTGAGACAGAGCTTTAATCTGATGCGGAGAAGGGAATTATATCTGAATGAACCTGAACCAGATAAAAAGGAAGGAGTCTTGACGATCATTTGTACCAGTTAACGTACTGCGGCGAAAACGTGCTGCGGCTTGATCAAGGCCAGCCAGCTTTGCCCTCAGCAGAGTAGAAATGTCTTTCCTAATCACATGAGTAGGTTTTGATGGACCTCCATGTATGAAATGTGTACAGTTTTCTTCTAAATGTGTACAGTTTTGATGGACCCTCAACAGAGTAGAAATGTGTACACTTTTTCTTCTAAATGATAAATATGTTATTATCCAAGGGGCCTTATATGAATGATTTGTTTTGATCTATATAGATGAATTCTTATTCTTAATTCATCAAATTAATCAGTGAAATATTTAAAAATTTAATTATGGGGCAGAATGCTAACCATAAACAGAATAGTTTATATGAATCTCCTAGTTATTATTTGCCAAGTGATTTTTTATATTATGCTTACATGTCATTTCTATAGATACTTTCATCGAAAAACATGTCATAGCACAATAAAATATATGACATAGATGATTTTATTTAATATTGATTTATATTTTTGTAATTTTCTTAGAATATGTCAGTAATTTAGACATATCAATAAATAAAATCTATTCAAATATGATATAAATAATATAGTAGTATAAATATAATAATATTTAAAATTTTCGAATTATTTTTTGTTTCTATTTTATAATTATAAAATTTTAGTACCAAAAATAATTTCCATTTTTTCTACGATTATAATTTTAAAAACATATACATATATATATTTTAAATTATAATTTAAAATGAACAAAAAAAATTCAGCTTATATTAATTTTATTTTCAACTAAATTAAAATTTTATTTTAAAATATGGGTAAGAAAATAATAAAAAAAATATTTAAAATATAATTTAAATTTAAAATCAAAAATATAATATAGTTAACTATATACTCCCTCCGTTCTTAAAGAGTGTCGTTGTGACATTTTTCACACAGATTAAGAAAGTTGTTGAAATATATGTAAGTTGTAATTAATTATACATCTTTGACCAATAGTATTTTAGATAAATAAAATTATTTATAAAATCAATGTGGTTTGCAATTAATTTTCAGCTGAAAGTTAGTATAATTTACATTGGAATTGTAAAGTGACACTCTTTGTGTAACAAGCAAATGAGCTTATAAAATCAATAAAATCAGAAATATGTTAAAACTACGTTTGCGTGTTTTTTCAAAATAATTCATAATAAATGAAGTACTATGAAAAATTTCAAATAGACATGTCAATGAAAAGCAAAATAAGAGTAATTTCAACAAATTTGCGATGACATTGGATAGATCTTGCAAATATTTAAAATATTAAACCGACCAATACCATCGAAATGCAAATATAAAAATGTGCGTCTACTAGCTTCAAATCTATGTACGATCACAACTCGTAAAACTTCTTTTCACTACTTGTAATTAAGAACCTAGACGAAGAATAGCATATGTTCTTAACGATAACACGACTATACATACTTCTAAGTTGTGGTCGTATAAATTTGGCTACACAACTTAGTCTTCAAGATGTTACACGTCAAATCTACCAGAAAACATGAGATGATAATTCGATGTTGAATGGAAGGTCTCAGAGAAAACTTAATATTAATATTTCGGTTTGCCCTCAGGGGCGAATCAAGACTAGGATTTTAATGGGTGCACAAATATTAATTTAATAAATATTAAATAATATAATAAACACAAATTAAATTAAAATATAAACTAAATATTTACTGAATGCTAAATAATACTATAAAATATTTTTAATATTTACTTTTCATCAGTTTTTTACTATTGTTTTTATGATATTCAAAATTTATTTTAAGAAAAATAGAATAGATAATCATTAAACGTTTGTATATTTACAGCAAAAATATCTGTTTACATAAATAAAAAAATTCTGTAGTGTTTTTGTAATGCCCCGACCGTCCACGGTTAATGGGCCACCCACGCCCGCTCTCTCGGCCGGTGGATCCCATCCCATCCGACGATCGGTCGTTAATTTTCCGAGGTTCTAAATCATTGTTTACTGACCCTGCAATCACCACCCGACCTTTCCCCGTGCTTTGGCCTCACTCGCACGCTATCGCGAATCACTTCCCGACAGGTCACCCATCCTTTCACTACTCCAGCTCAAACACGCTTAACTCTGGAGTTCTTTCAGGATGTGCTCCGGAAAAGTAAGTCAACTTTGGTGATATAGGTAGCCAAATCAATTCTTTTAAGCCTTTTCACACATCATAACTCGGAATGTTACCGTTTTATTACAAAATAAGAAGTTTGTTTTAAAGTAAGACAATTTGTTCTTTCTAGAGTTCAATGATAAATTAGTAACTAAAAATATACAATTCAAAACATAAGTATGTATTTTTGGAGTTTAAATTATTTTTGTTTACTTAAATAGGCTAAGATTTTTTTATAGTTAGAAACTTTCAAGAGATAAAGATTGTAAATCATAAATGGGTTTAAAATTCAAGTGACATTGATTTCTTAAACCGACTAAATTATGTTCAACTTGTTATATACTTGTTTTTGTCATCTTGTTATATACATTAAATCTTTTTGTTTCTTTCTAAAGTTTATCTATTTTTTGTGGGTGCAAGTTATAAATTATTATGGGTGCACATATAAAAATGTATACAAAAACACATTAGTTTTCAAAAAAATTATGGGTGCACAGGCACCCCCTTCTCACACTCTAGCTTCGCCCCTGTTTGCCCTAATGTTTGGTAACTATTCCATCGTACAAGAAAGAAAATATTTTATAATGCTTCAAATTCTAATTTTCTAGTTCTTCCTTTTTTTCTAACGGCTAAGGCTATGATGTATATATCTTTTGTAAGTATGTGTCCACTAATTCACATAATTTAGTCTTCTTTAGGATTCAAAACATAAATCTTCTATTTTAGAAGTATTAATAAACTCTTAATTAAACCACAAATGCTTCCACAATTTTTAACTCTTGCTTATTAAATAGATATTTTTCTTAATCCAAAAATAATATATACTATTCCCTCCGTTTTTCAAAGTTACAAGCTTTAGTTTTTTTCACACAGATTAATAAAATATATTAAATTTAATACTAAATGCATATTTTTGTGAATTCAGTAAATTCAATTAATTTTTTTGAAGTTTACGGTTAATCATTATTAGTTGATAAAAATTTCATTGAAAAGTAAAAAATGTATCTTTTCGAAAACGAAAACTTTTTCTAAAACATGGATCTTTTAAAAATAGAGAGAGTATTATTTATACCAAAAATAACAGTGCATCAAGACATCAACTATATATATAGACTTTTGTAATAGAGGCTTTTTAACAAATGATTCAAAACAAATTACAGGAAAATACGTTTCGATGAGAACGTGCAATGTCTAAGAGCATCTTTAACGTTAAAAGATTCTTAGGTTTTTTTTTTCTTTTTTTGTCTGGAAAAAAATGAAAAATGAATCAATCGTAGACTGTCACGTGTCGTAACACCCGCAAACAATGGAAAAACCAAGCCAAAATTGTCTTTTACAGAAGAGGCAAAAAGCATAGATTTTTAAAAAAGAACGGGACCTACCCTTTTAGAACTCAGTTAAGGGGTGGCCTTAAAATGCTCTAAGCCCTAAGGATAATGGTATTAATCTATTCTGGATCAACAAAGCACGTAAAATACCGATTGACACATCTACTTCTCAACGGTCTTTTCGTTGAAATTTATACTCCTAACCATTTCTTCTTGATTCAATGATTAACCGAATCAGATATAAAATTGATCATCTGAGTTATTTATTACTAACTTTAAAATTAAGTCCTAACCAAAGATCCGACCAATTTCTTCGCCAAATTTACTATGTTGAAACTTTGTTAACAAAACTGAAAAATACTCCAAATATCTATGATTTTTACGATTTTTCACCAATTAATCTCATTTCAGAATGTTCTTGATCATCTATAAATTATTTTGTTTCCCACAAAATATTTTATATATACAGATATTTTAGAGGCAACAATATATATAGGATCCACCATGAACATTATTATTAAATATCCAGCTCACTAGTAGGTTTCTGCATCAGGAATAGCCACAAACCTAAAGGATAAGCCACTCTATTTAATCATATCCGTATATCAGTATATGATTTTTATTTTCATAACTCAAGGTTTTAATATCAGTTGAACTTTTTTAAGTCAATAACTTAAGTTATCTGAAAAACTAAAATTAAAATTACGGTGTTATCTCATAATGTGAGAGAGCAATTCCAGTTAGACTTTGGTCCTTAGTTGTAGTTCGACTTTTTAACTTTCAGTTTTTTTTTGTTTTTAGAGATATAAACTGTTTGGTTACTTATAAATAAATTTTGGTTAGTTTATTTTAACTTTTGGTTCGGTTCAAATAATATTGTTAGAAACCAGCTAATATCTAATAAAATGCAAAGTATAATTCAGTTCCAATTCGATTTTAGTTTTTAAATGGTTTAGGATAATTTAGATAAAAAAGAAATTGGATTTCTTAAATAAAATATCTAAAAATTTAGATAAATTTAAATATTTTAAATAAAAATATTCAGATAATTATATTTATGGATATTTTTAAATATTTTGGATTAAATAATTCAGATAATCCGGGTTTTCGAATAGTTTGGTTTATAATTAATATTTTAAAAAATATTCAATAAATTTTAAAACTAAATATAATTAGTATTTAAGATATATAAGCTATATTTTGAATATTCAAATATCTATTTGATTCTTTGTTTAGTTTTGATTTTGCAGTTGCAGAGATATAGAAATCGCTCGGATATTTTAGAACATTAGTACCATTTTGGATTTAGTTTTTTTTTTCAATTTGATTTCAATTTACTTTTTGTTTTCGGTTTATATGTTAGGGCCTAGTTCCGTTTTTTAGAAGTATTTTTATCTACTATTTGAAATTTTGCTATATTAAAAATCGGAGTACCATTTTAAAAATCGGAGTACTTCTTAGAGTTTGATCTGGTTAAATTTCTGAGGCAATACAAAGTTGATCGTCCACCAGTTTTTTTTTTTTTTGATTTTCGGAAAAAAAAAAGTTTTTTTTTTGGCGGTGTCGGCTTTATTTGTGTGTGTTTTATACAGCTTCCAATAATTACGAGAAACATAAGAAACATAACGACAAAATTGAGTTTTGTCTACACAATTATTGCGGGTCTCTTACATAAATCCAAGAGTTTCCGAAACATCAGCAAATGAGTTCTATTCAAAGTTCACCGTCTCGACTTCATGTTCATCATTAATGGACCCCTGATCGAACTTTTTCTTGGAACATTTATCGAACTTTTTTTGAATCTTCGAAAATTATCTATCAGTATATGCATATATAGTAAAAATCTCCTTACAAATTACAAGTAAATTTGATCAATTAATTACAAAGTAAGAATGTATTACTTCTGTTTTGTGTTACTAAAATTAAGAATAGAACGATACGCTTTCACAAAAAAGCTAATAGAAACAATACAATATATGGCCATATGGGGTTGCCCATTAAGTTAACCTAAAATAGTTAGAAAATAGTATGTCTTGCATGAAATAAAATTATGACCAGAAAAATATTCTCAACTTTCTCCCTATTCGCAGCTTTATTTTGGAGAGTACAAAAGAATAATATTTTACTTGAAGAGATTGCCCAATAAATGCAAATAGTATATTCTACGCGGTCAGGGTCATGGCGGAAGCCGCGGTCAAGTCTAGCAATCGCGATCAGGCCTACCAGTGGCAGGTTGGTAAACTAATATATTCCTTTCGATTATTTGAAACAATCGCTCACAAGTGTTATTAGTAATACAATATCACAAATTCTATGTCAACTGAATTTGTCTTTTCATACAGGATTACTAACACGAAAACGAAAAATGAAATAGTGTTCTCTCTGCATCTAGGTTTGCTCCTATTACTCTTTATTTGTTTTATTTTCTTGTAGTTTTTTGGTATTATATAACCCAAATTAAGACAGAATGAGTCATCTTTTTTTTTTTTTTTTGTAAAAAGAATGAGTCATCTTTTTTTTTTTTGATAAGTAAGAATGAGTAATCTTCACTGATGTAAACAAACATGACTATAATCCTTGCTCACAATGAATGTTAGCGTAAGCGAATTCATGTATCGCACCAAATGTACATTTTGCGGAGAGAACCACATTAAAGTAGTTAGATTGATTCATGTGAATTTATAGATAAATAGAGTAGAATAAGAGTATCGATCCTCAACATATATGATTTGTTATGATTATTATGTTACACATAACTTTCTTTTGAAATAATTGTTGCATTTTTTTGGTAAAGTGATAACAATTTTTTTAGTCAAAAAAATCATAACCAATTCTGCTAAAACAAAATAATGTCGCAAATACGGTGACTAAGTTGCATAGAAGTACTAGTTATATACTTCAAGTATCAACTATCAACTATCAATTTGGTCACTAAACAAGAAACTTGAAGTATATAACTAGTACTTGTATGCAACTTAGTCACCATATTTGCGACAGTATTTTGTTTTAGCAGAATTTGTTATGATCTTTTTTGACTAAAAAAATTGTTATCATTTTACCAAAAAAGTGCAACAATTATTTAAAACGAAAGTTATGTGTAACATAATAATCATAACAAATCATATATGTTGAGGATCGATACTTTTATTCTATTCTATTTATCTATAAATTCACATGAATCAATCTAACTAATTTAATGTGGTTCTCTCCGCAAAATGTACATTGCGATGTAAACTATTGTTTTGATGGCGATTATAGCAGAATATGAACCAGCGATATGGATCGTGGATATCAGGATTACATACCCAGTTGAATTATTTTATTATATTGATGTATATGTTGTCATTTGGGCAATATCTATGTATATAGTTGACCTGGTAAATATTGATTGATATTTGGTACGCATATATTCTTACATATTGGAAGTATATTGTCTCTAACATTTTATATAAATTGGCTCTCGTCATATATGACACATTAGCGTTTTATACGTTAGTTGTGCATGAATTAATGTCATCTATTTAATCAAAACGAATCAATGTGTTTTTGGTGTATCTACTCTAATATCTAATAATAAAAAGGGAAAAAATAATTCGTTAATCCCTTCCTTGGAATTTTATTTGTATAAAATTAGGTATCAAAATAATAACCAAGCATTATTATAAAGTAATGTTAAAATTTTCTTTAAAATATACTTTCATTACTAATTTTTATTTTAGTAAGAGTCATATGTATACTCTTGGATGCTGGTTTACAACTTTACATCATATGCTTCGCCAACCTTCTTTCGTTTGAATTATATCAGATCAGAATTATATTTTTGACATATTAATTAGGTCCATATGACTAGAGGATCACAATGACCACATAAAGTAGACTATTAGATCATCACATTAGTTAAGATCCTCACATCGATATCCAAACAAAAAATTATTAGTATTAATGAAGTATAGTTATCTAATTAAATAACTTTTAACCAATTACACATCAATGCATGTGAAAGTAGTAACTAAAGTGTATCTGAAAGTATTTTTGCAGAGATTTCTTGACGTTCTCTCTTTTAATTTTCTTTTTTTTCCTTTTTTCTCTACATTATAAAGATACTTATGAGATTATACAGGTATTAACAGTTAAATCTCTTTTTGAATATCTAAAAAATAAAATAATATTCTTTTATTTAAATACTTAAATTACTATAAAAACTGAGCAAAAGAAAGAAATCATTTGGCATATAAGTATCTGACACATTTCCTACTCATATTTCTTTTTTATTTTTTTTCAACATTTATAATGTTTAGATATAATGTGAGAACTCTTCATTGGAACTGCTTTTAGAACATAAATATCATTAAACTCTATAAATTCTTTCCAACAAAATCAATATACTAATATATATATTTACATTCTATTTAAGTAATGAAAAAAACCACTTAGTTAGTGGACATGTGTCCAGAGGTATTCTCAAATTATGATAGAAATATTCTCATATGAGAACACTTCTCCTTCTCTCGTACGTATTTTAATTTAATTTTTCTTTTTTTTCTCTCGTATTTTAATTTAGTTTTTTCGTTTTTCTTTTAAGTTAAAAACACCTTGTAGAATTTATTAATATGGATTTCTTATATTTTCCCCAAATATCGGCACAAGAAATATTAATTTTATACAGAGAAACTTATATAACAAGCCTGGTTAATACTAATTATGGGCAGCAAAAATATCACACGGTAGTTACCAGAAATAAAGCATACTGGCTTTACTAAGACTTCCCTGGTTTTTTTAATTTCTAACCTAATTCATAGGATCCATCCTTTATATTGTATCACAGATTATACATTTATAAAACTCTTGACAAAGAAAAGTAGTCTATAAAGTTTTATCTAAGATATAATGTTCCCATGACCGGTCTTCAGATTTTGTGGCTGTAAACAAATAAAGAAAGTTCAATGATTTAGAGGCCTAATTTTTCTTAGAAATTTGAAAGTTTATATCAGTATAAATTTTTACAAAAAAATTGGGGTTTAAAGTGAATGTTTCATTAGACTTTTGACTCATGCCCGATCTTTAATATTTTTATGGCTTATATATGTATATTTTACTTTAGGTAAAAAATTTTAAAATAGAACTCTTAGAGCATCATTATCGGAAAATAAAAAGGGAGGGGGTGCTTAGCCCATAGGGACCCACCAAAACACCAAGCAACATGCCTCTCGGTGCTAAATTAAGTGTTTTTTGTTGTTATTTGTTGCATCTGTGTGTCTTAAATCTCTGTGCACCAGTAAAATGTCCAGCAGTCGTGGATCGGATGAAATCGGATTTTTGAAGCTGTATAAATATGAGTTTAAGGGTTTATAAATTATTATCACATCAATAATAAGAAATTCTAAACGGGTATTTGTCTCAATACGTTTTGTTCTCTATTCTTCTTCTAACCTAAAACATGACCGTCCACAATATTGTTTCAACCGTTCGTGAGTTTTACTGACACGTGGCGATCCGCGATTGGTTCTTTTCTAATTTTTTTTTAATCAGATAAAAAAAGAATAAAAAAAATAAGCACCCCTAATGGGAAGTGCTGGATAAAGATGCTCTTATTCAGTTTCTTATTTGTTTCATGGTATAATGCTATCAAATAAAAAGAATATTTGAGGGAGGGGATGGAAGGGAGAGGGGTTCAAAGTACGGGTACAGACTAATCTAGAGCAGTGATATATACATTCCGATTTTGCCGAACAATTACATACAAATAAACGTATCTAAATGAAAACGCTTATTAGAACAAGGAAAAAAGAAGGGGAAAGTTTGGTTTGTTTCGCTAAGTGGATAACAATGAAACCAAAAGAGAATATTGATAATAGTGTCCCTTGAGACACCTCACTAAGATTTCTTGTAACTTTGGTTTTTCTTGAAACTTCCCACCATAACTAACTGCATATATTACACAAGCATGGACCCAATTATTCTTACAATATTTTTGTAAGAAACTCTAAGTTGCCATCTACCATCCTTAGCTACATCCATATATTATATTATTATATACATCATTTATACTAATTCCTCCTAACTATAAATATGTACACAATTAACCTATATATGTACCTAGACACACCCCTCTCCATTTCCCTCTCTCTTCCTCATCTGCTAAGTTTTCTTGGGACCTTATTGGTAGTATTCTCATAAGTTAAAGGTTTCTACATTAAAAATACATATCAAGTAAAAATTTATTCATATAATGGGTTTGAAAGATATTGGATCCAAATTGCCACCGGGGTTTCGATTTCATCCAAGCGATGAAGAGTTGGTTTGTCATTATCTTTGCCACAAGATAAGGGCCAAATACGACCATGGTGATGTTGAGGATGATGACGCTGGTGAAGCCTTGAATGGTGCTACTGATCTTGTGGAGATTGACTTACATGTTTGTGAGCCATGGGAGCTTCCTGGTAATATATCGAATACTTTACTGTGTGTTTAATTATATTTATGTACTTGTGATTGCTAATCATGTGTTTACGATTTTGTTTCTGTGGATACCTATATTTCCACTCCTGTTTTTTGTGGGTTTCAAATAGTGTTCGTAAAGATTCTTGAAACTTTCCATTTAAGATGAAGATTCTTATGTTCAAAGAAAATAGAGAGAAGATTCTTGGAATTAATTGAGCATAATAAGAAGATAGATTCTTAAAATCAAATTTTATTCTCGGCATCGGTTATTATTATACAATTAGATGATGTTTACTTATGTGTATTACAGTATTAGTCAGATTTTATCAATTGTCCGGATGATATATACTCACATAAATACTAGTTTTGGCTTTTATCTTTTTTTTTCTTCTAGCTGTAGATTTATCAATTTTCGGATCGTTATTATAGCACTAATAATAGTTTTATACACTATCCGGCGTGACACGATTAGTGACTTGAGACACATGCTAGTTTTTTAAAATAAAAAGTTTTTTATTAATTAGAAATAAAACATGGAGGCTATATATACAAAAGCCGCGAAGTATACAAAATCACAGCCGTCGTTATAGCATTCTCGTAAATCAGATTACAGCATGAAATAAATTAATAGTTAGTATTATATCTCTCTCTCTCTCTGTGAAGTATAGAATATTCATATAAAACATGCATATGTATACGCGTGTGTGTCTGTGTTTATTGTATGCATATGGTGATTCTCATTTTGTGTGTGAATTACGGAAGCTTTTCCAAAAGGTGACCGAGAATCTTGTTGTCATCTTTTTTCTTTAACTTCAAAAAAAAAAATCGGTTCTCTTCGTAGTTTTGACTTTTAGGGACTTTGTTTAAAAAGGATAACTTGTCGATTATAAAATTCAAAGTTAGTTAATTTGTTGCATAAAGAACATTAATTAACAACTAAAGAATAAACAAAAGATTAGGCTGGTGTGTAAACACGTAGACCTTTTTGCTCCATATCACAAGCAACTTTAGAGACTCAAGAAACCTTTATTACTTTCAAGACCAGCACGATCGTCTTGTAATTAGTCGAATATATGTATATATATCATAGTCAAAATAAACAATATATATACTATTTAGGATATGAATGATAATAATTATGTTTCCGAAAAATAAATTATGGTCTATTACTCTTCTCTCAATTAAGGCAGAATAAAGGAATCTTTTTAGGTAGTCAGACACTTTCGTGATCATCCTCTGTAAGGATCAGATTAATGCGAAATTGATAGGAGGGATGTTTGAGGGAGCAATGATTTTCTCCGTTGAAGTCAAAATCACAATTATATTTGCCAAAACAGAATACAATATCTCACATCCTCCGGCTTGTCTACCTCACAATTATATCATCACAAAAACCTTAACCACACTGTTTATAAACCAACAGACTGTAATTCCGGTTTTAAAAGTAAAATTACAGTGACCCAGTTATTAAATTTTCACTGTAAATAGATTTCTTTAATTATTTTGTTAACAAAATACATAAATATAATATTTAACTCCATGCTTTATGCAATACATATAATATCTAGAATACGATTTTGTCTCTTTTACAAATTTGACAGTTTTTATAGGTATCTCATCAAACCCTCATAACATTTTGCAAATGATTTATAAAATCTTGTGTGTTGTGTAAAAGATGTGGCAAAGCTGAATGCAAAAGAATGGTACTTCTTCAGTTTCCGCGATAGAAAATATGCGACTGGATATCGTACAAATAGAGCGACAATAAGCGGATACTGGAAAGCAACAGGTAAAGATCGGACGGTGATGGATCCACGAACAAGCCAATTGGTAGGGATGAGAAAAACACTGGTTTTCTACAGAAATAGAGCACCAAATGGGATCAAAACTACTTGGATCATGCACGAGTTCCGTCTTGAGTGTCCTAACATGCCACCTAAGGTACTTGATTATTCCCCAACAATAATTCATTCTCTCTTTCATACTACAAACCATTATTAGTAATGATCATTTCGTCTTGCTAAGATAACTTGTAAGTTTGTAACGTACCTAAACTCACCCATGTGTCTATTCGTGGTGGATGTCCCATGCATAGATATAGATACCAAATTAATTGTATCAGCGGTTTTGTTTCTTTTTTATGCCAAAACTAATTTTAAAATGGAGATAGTATTGTTTTCGTTTTCCTTCAATTGTGGAGAAAAGTGATAACACGTGACTAGTCTGGACCACTTCAGTGGAGTTAGGATAATTTTGTATAATTAAAAAAATATATTTTAAAATTTCTTAAACATTAATCATAAATCGTCAAAATGGTCATCGTATTAATAAAATAGTATGCAATACCATATGACAAATCATAATCAAACTTCAAATTTAAAGTTAATTAATCTAGATCTCTTTTCGATTTCGTGTCGGTCTCTTCTCATTTTCGATATGAGATTCCGTATGTGTAGTCGTGTAGATATTTATCGTTGTTCTTAATTTATTTAGGAGTCATCTTGTATGTATGAGTTGTGCATGACATGGGGGTGCATGATGAGATGGCAGTAAGTACAAAGTAACGACGAACTTGTACATATAAAACAAAAAGAGAAAAAAAATGAAAGAAAGAGACAAAAGTGTCTTTAATGCGTGTTTGGTCATTTGCATGCACGAGACCGCACGTAAAGTAGACATCCCATGCATTTTTATAAACATCATGTTAATGTTTTTTCTGAACAATGTCCTCTCGTTTTCTATCGGTATGTGAACACAGGAAGACTGGGTTTTGTGCAGAGTGTTCAACAAAGGCAGAGACTCATCACTACAAGACAATAACAATGAACATCAGACGCAAAGATTTGAAGTTAATGACGCTCCGGATCTTAACTACAATAATCATTCGCAGCCTGTACTATTATCCCCTCCTTCCACCACCATTGACCCTCCACATCATCATGATCAGTGGGAGCAGCTAATGAAGCAGCCTTCAAGGAGCGCCGACCATCCCTATCATCACAATTGTCAACATCAAACCGTAGCATGTGGTTGGGAGCAGATGATGATTGGTTCGATGTCGTCATCGTCGAGCCATGGTCCTGATCACGAGTCCTTGCTAAATTTACTTTACGCCGACAACAACAACACTGTCAACATCACTGATGATAATTATGGACAGAACTACGGGAAGATATTGTTGTCGTCAGACATCACGAATTTGGATCATTACAAGACATGTATGGCGTCATCATCCGATGGTTGTATATGTGGTCTATGATCTTCACATGGAATGTGGTGGCTTGAGTTTTGAGACCGAGAATCTCCTCGCTTTGCAGTGAAAACATACTACACGAAGGTTTTTACATATATTTGCCGATTTATTGATTCGTGAAATATGCATATATATTATCTATAGACTTGTCAAATATCATACATTTAAGTTGTGTGGCTTTTGGGTATAGGGTTTGTAAAACTAGCTAAGGTTATTTAGGAGGTTGTTATAAATAGTGTGATTTTTAGGTTATTTCATAGATTTAATTAATACGTGAACCCGTTTACTATGAATATTATTGTCATAATATTTTTTTCTTGCAACTGATTTTATTATTGTCATAATTGATTTCTTTGTAAATAATACTCTGAATATTCACCAGATATATACAGTCGTCTTTCATTAGAAACTTGCGTATCATTTGTTTATAATTTTAACGTTCCCTTAACAAACTGTCGTGTGATAAAAAATATTCCATGCATCTAGATCATATGCATTAGTGCATATTTTTATTTACGGAATCAAACAAGAAAATGTAAAAAAAGAAGGAAGATTATAAAGATGTTAAGAATAACTAGATGGGGATTTGTTAAAGAAAAAAAAATTGTTAGAAAAAAGAACTAGATTAGATGGGGAAGCATGCTAAAAGAAAACTAGATGGGGAAACGACTTGTGACAAAATAAAAAAGATGGGGAAACGACAAATTGGAAAGGTCCAGTGTTTGGGCCATAGTTTAATTCTTTTCCTCGGGGAGATAATTAGCAAACTAGTTTGGGCCTTCTGCAGGCCCACATAGTGAATAACCTCGACAAAATATAGAAGCGTTTAGGGCTGGGCAAATAATCCAAACCTGAAAAACCGAATCGAGCCCGATCCGAAAAAGTAGCACCGAACCCGAATCAAAATTGATTAAATATCCGAATGGATTCAAAATTTCGATATTTAAAGAACCGAAACCGAACCCGATCCGAACCGAAGTATTTTGGGTACCCGAATGTATCCGAAATAAATTTATATACTTAAATATATACATTATTTTTATATATAATGTATATTAAAATATTAAAAATATATAAGATACCTTTAAGTTTTCCAAAATACTCGAAAATATATGCAAATAGTCAAAATAAATGTTTAAAATAGCTAAAGTATACTGAAAATACCAAAAATAGTTAAATATCTATTGATTATTTATCCAAATATTCAAAGAAAACCAATTTATATGTTAAATTAAGGTATTTTGACATATATGTTATGAAAATTTATATGTAATATATTATCTTTCTTATAGATTTTGAAAATTTAAAGTAAATAATGAATTTCGAAAATTTTAAATGGGTTATCCGAACCCGAACCGAACCCGCAAAGATCCGAACCGAACCCGAATCGAAATTTAGAAATATCCGAATGAGGCTGAAATCTTTGACCCCGAAAACCCAAAACCCGAATGGACTAAACCGAAACCCGAATGGGTATCCGAACGCCCAGCCCTAAAAGCGTTATTCCTTCATGAAAAAATCCTTCATTATTTACAGAGTGAAATGTAAACATGTATGATATAATACTTGCTTTTTTTTCACGAAAGGTCGAATATTAAAAAAATATAATCATCTATTTAAAATTTTCGTTTTTGAGGAACTTAGAACCATCTTAAATAAAACATAACTAGATCTTGATCCGTGCGACCGAACGGGTATTAATTTTCAGTTTTAGTTTTTATTTATTTATACTAAATAGTATATTTATAATATTTGATCGTTTTATATTGACTAAGCTAGATATGAATATTTGAGTATCCACTCGAATTCGGTTAAAATATATTCAGGTTTGAGATTTTCGAGTTTAAAGATTCTAACTCTATTCGGGTATTTATAAACTTTGGTTCCAATTTGATTTGGATGTTTGCGGGTTTGATAACCCGTTTAAATTATTTTTAAATTTTTAAAATTTATATATCTTTAAATATTCTTAAATCTAAAAAAATATAACATGTAAATTTGAATAATGTAAACTAAAGTATCTAAATTAAAAATTAAATAAATTTAACTTGAATATTTGGATGAAGAATAAATATATATTTTAAGTATTTTTGGTGTTTTGATTATTATTTATCTACTTTATATGTTTACTTTTGACTATTTTTTATATTTCAAATATTTTAAACAACTTAAAATAACTTATATCTTGGATATTAACTCGAAAAATAGCTAACATATTGAAGTATATAAATATGATTTAAATACTTTCGAATATCCGAAATATTTCGTTCGGATAAGGTTTAATTATGGTTCTCTAGATACCAAAATGGTAAATCCGTTTGGATATTATCTAATTTCAGTTCAAATTTGGTAATATTTTTTCGTCCAGATTTGTTAAAATGAAGAGTTGATATTATAATTTTCATGAATTATTTGTCCAATAAAAATGTATTTTTTTGGATTTGACATTGATCTAATTGAGAAGTTAATGAAATGTATTTAATTCAAATTTAATTTTAGAAAACGCATTAATGTAAGTGGAAAAGACAAAGCATTAAAATAGGAAGTATTATATAATTGTGTATTTAATTCAAATTTAATTTTGGAAAACACATTAATCAAAGTAGAAAAGACAACATTAAAATAGGAAATATTATTTAATGTCAGTGGCATAGAAACGTAAATAACACTAAAAACTAAGGAGTATTCTATATGTGTATTTCTCTTTTAATAATATAGATGATCAAAATGCATATGGTTAGGATTTTTTTTGCCATCTAAAGTAATTTATATTAAGAGTCAAGCCCAAACCGTCGTACAACTAAGCTCAAAAGCCCAAACACAAGTCCTAAACCCAGGCACATGGACAATTAAAAAAACTTGGCTAAAAGCCCAAATCACACATCGAGTAGCGCCATGTCGATGCGTCATAGATCTTCGCAAGATCGCCCACGTGTTAGCTCATACCCACCGCGTAAGCCACGCGTTATCACATCACCACATCGAGACCCAAACCGCCGGTGCTAACACCGGAGAAGACAAAACGAACAGCCGTTTCGCCGGAACACGCCGGTGCCAAAGAACACGGCACCCATCTTCATCGCCTATAATCGTTTCTCAGAGAGCTTCATCGGAACAGTTCCGAAATCTCATCTGGATCTATCGTATCATTTCTGGCGGCGACTGAAGAGAACCCTCACATATTCCGCTTCACCGTCCGAGCTACTATACAGAGAGCTACAATCGAATCGAATCGAAGTTTCCTCCGCAAGAGCAAGCTCGACATCGAAGCCAAGATAACCAAACCAAACAGGGGCCACGCTCGAAGGTAGAGCCAAAGCCCGACGGAGCCGGAGATACACGGTGCTATAAAAGCCACCACTTCCCGGAGTTCAAGTCGGACGACTACCATGACGGAGGTGCGACGCCAAAGCCAAAAATTATTACTAACTATATAAAAACGAAAACCGATAAGAAAAGAACGGAAGCTAAAAGGAATCGGACCGGCAGTGGCTATGGAAGCCTACTCCGCCGGTCGGAGGCCACTATTCACAGCGGTGAAACCCTAGTGAGAGGTCAGAGCTTTTAACAAGAGAGAGAAAGAAAAAACCTGATAAATGCATATGGTTAGGACTTAAGCATACAAATTTATAATAACAATTAAAAAGAGGAATCTACCTGCTTTTGTCGTCCTTTGTCGTATTCTCCGTTTTATTGTCCACTCGAGTCCTAAACGGTCCACATATGATGGTCCAAATTGGCGACATGAACTGTCATAACTCCAGCATCCGGCTCACTGACCGAACCTTAGCCATCGGTCTCAGAGAGAGAGCATGAGTTGAAACAACACTAGCCATCACCAGATACTGTAACTCGAAACTCCACTTTTATTTATGAGAAGGGTTACATACAAGAGACGTGCCGGTGTGTTCATTAAACACATATTTTACATACGTTAAAAGCTTAGAGTGGACATGATTACAAACTGAGCATTACAATAGTAACCATGTCACCACTTTATTAGTAAAAGTACAACTTTTTAACTCAAGCCTCGACTATCTCCTCGATCAACTGGGGTTGTCCACCGCGCGCATGAGTCAAAGTGGTCTCAGGCGTGTTGAACTTGATCCTTCTTGCTTCCTCGAGAGAGATCTGGAAAGCGTTGGTTATGACCTCTAATGGCAATGCCCTCAAGGCCGAGGTTCTACCGGCCAACGTGCTGACCATCGCGTTAGCGTTTGTCTTGAAAGAAATCCATTCGAAGTTGTTTCCGTGGGACTGGACAACATATGCGAATCCTTGTGGGATGACCACAAGCTGTCCCTTCTGCACCTGCTGGTCCAACACGTTCTGTCCGTTGTCGTTCACAACTTGAATCCTTGCTTGTCCTTGGGTGCAGTACAAGATCTCGTTCGCGTTCATGTTGTATTTCGGAAGCACCATCGCATTCTGAAAGAATGTTCGTTAGACCATGCCCATCATTGTCACATACATATAGCTAGCTTACGATTATTCACAAGAAATTTTGAATTGTATGTATATGAATTGGATACAATGTAATTATATATTTTGACATTTAATATGTGTACTGACAACATTTTTATTCTCAGTATACATTAACTGTATTTTG
This sequence comes from Raphanus sativus, assembly GCF_000801105.2. Classification (NCBI taxonomy): domain Eukaryota; kingdom Viridiplantae; phylum Streptophyta; class Magnoliopsida; order Brassicales; family Brassicaceae; genus Raphanus; species Raphanus sativus. The sequence continues at coordinate 35,362,831 of NC_079512.1, forward strand.
ATTTCTTAGTTTAAAAGAAATATATTTTAAGTAAAATTCTTGAAATCTTGTAATGTATTTTTATTTAATGTACTTACACCCTGGAGAATGCCACGGGTGGCGCTGAGTCTGATATACTGCAAGATGGGTAAGGTGTAGCTGTTGACGCTGGTCACACGGCCGAGGTTGGGCTTATACACGTCAGCACGGGCTGGGTCATCAATGTTCTCATGGGTCCTCATGCTGCAGATAGTCTCCTCCAAGCCGTTGTCTTGTGGGCTTTGTGGTGGGCCACGTGGGTGTCTCCACTGCTCACTCTCATATTGCTGTCTAAGAGGCGGCCTCACAACCTGGAAAGGTCCCTTAACACGAACGATGTTTCCTCTGTTGTCTTGTTGGTTCTGAAGCTCCTGAGCCAACCTAACGTCGATTTTCAATGCCTGGGCTAGGACCTGAGGGTCGAACCCGCTCAACATGTTCTGTTGTTGTTGCTGCTGCTGCTGGTGAGAACCGCCCTGTGGGTTGTTTCCGGCCAGACGGAACGTCTACAGCACAGAATCACGAACGTAAAACATGTATATTAGCTAAAATGATACGTTAGATCTTCTAACAGTGAACCATTGTGTATGATATATGATTACTCTTGGGTTGCGGTCGAGTTGGTTTTGGTAGTTGGCAATGTCCAGAAGGCAGACGATGACAAGTGGCTGGTCACCGGTGTTGTAGATCCAATGGGCAGAGCCTGCAGTAATGGCAATGACGTCTCCATGTCGAACATGTTCCACCTTCTGGTGCATGTCACGGAACCCTTGCTGTTGCTGTCCCTGCTGGCCCTGTTGTCCCTGCTGGCCCTGTTGTCCCTGTTGTCCCTGTCCTTGCATAGGCTGCGAGTCCATGAAGGTTTCCGCGCATCCAGGGACCACTCTTCCGCTAATACCCATTCCTATAAAATTTTATAGAAAAAAAAAAGGAGAGATTTCAAGAGAGATATATTTGGGGTAAGTGGATTGTATCTTCATTAGAAATGGTGATATATACATATTCGATGGACAGGTTAATTAATTATGGGTGGATAGATAGATATGGACCTTGAACAACGTAGGCAATTTTGGGGGAACTGAAGAAGGTAGGAAGGTAGAGACCGCCTTGTTCGATTATAAGGCGAGAGACAGAGACACCAGCACATCGGAGCTGAGGATGGTTGTGATCCCAGTACTCAAGCCGACCAGCCTCGCTCTTGATAGTTTCGGTGGGCTGGAGCACGTCTAAGTTATCGAGATTACACGCGTTCCCTAGCTGAGGAGGAACTCCTAGCGACTGCCTTGCTAGACAGCCGTTAAGGACGAGGAGAACCCCGAACGTTGCGACGAGGAGATGAGCAAGCTTAACCATTTTGTTTGTGTGTTGTGAGAGATGGATGAAGAAAGTAGGTGGAATTAGTAGGGGTTTATATATGTGGAGTGAGCATGAAGGTTTTTGCCACGTAGGAGTGGGTTTGCATGAAGTCGTGGGTCTATGGTTTTTACACGTCACTCTGTGAGTTCAAGCAAGTGTCTCACAATGTTGATGCGCGTAGCACAATCTCCGCATACTCCAAACCACGACAAAATTCAAATGTATCTATCTCATTTTTAGGTTCATGTTATCACTTATCAGTATAGAGCAACTCTGGTTGATTGAGTAATCATTTGTAGTCGTCTTAAATTCATTTAATCATATAGTAGTTGAGTAAAACGAGATATGGTCATATGGGAATCTACTTTTTTGACAATTAACAAATCAAATTACATCACTAGTGTCGAGGATTAAAATATCTAGCGCTGCAATCGAACAGTTTAGGAGATACAACCAAAACTTGTTTCCAAAAAAAAAAGTTACCAATTCAAAAGGAAAAGAGACAAAAAGGTGACACTTGATAGACGCGGCGACATCCGGAGGGGTTTGGTCCGTTTTATCTTCTGCGACTTGAGTCGCCAACTGTTGGGTTGCATGTTTAGCCATGATGACATGTGTCCATGCCCTTGTCATAACCACAACCCATTCTCAATTATAACTCATCCAAAAGGAATAGAATTGATCATTTGATCCCAAGGAAGGTCTATCAGAAGAAGTGTAATTTAGATCGGGAATTCGGCCTAACAAAACCTCAATTTTGCACGAATTGCGAAAACAAATCTGAATTTTTGAGCTGACCAAAAAACACTAAACTTTCATTGACTTGTCAATTTAGCACGCCGTCAGTTAACTTAACAAAGTTGGGTAGGACATATGACAAGATATTTTACCACTGGACTAGTGGCACTTTCAATGTACTTAGTAACATATTTAATTTTATTTGGTACTTATTGAATATAATTTTTTTTCTAAAAACCTAAAAATATCTTTAAATTTTTAAAATTGAAAAAGGAATATTTTTATAAAATTAATTTTGAAATTAAAATGAAAAAATAATTTCTTTTTTCTTAAAAAAAAAATAAAAATTAAAAAATTCAATATCCAGCTTAAAAATCGAAATTTAATATTCTTTTATAAAATAAAATTTTATTTTTTCTTAAATTTCGATTTTTAAGCTAGATATTGAATTTTAAAGATTTTATTTTTTTAGGAATTTTTTTTTTCATTTTAATATCAAAATTAATTTTATAAAAATATTTCTTTTTTCAATTTTTTGAAATTTTGAAGATATTTTAAAGTTTTTAGAAAAATAAATTATATTCAATGAGTACCAAATAACATTAAATATGTTAGTAAGTACATTGAAAGTACCACTAGCCCAGTGGTAAAACACCTTGTCATATGTCCTATCCAACCTGTGTTCGAATCCAGCGGGCTACTTGTTTTTATTTTTCAAATCATATAAAACGACGTCGTTTTATTTTAACGCCAACAATAAACGACTTATGTTAAGTTAACTGACGGCGTGCTAAATTGGCAAGTCAACGAAAACATTGTTAATTAATTTGAAAGTTTAGTGTTTTTTTGGCCAGTCCAAAAGTTCATGTTTGTTTTGGCAATTCGTGCAAAGTTGAGGTTTTGTTTGGCCGAATTCCCAATTTAGATCCTTGAACAACTGTTCATCATGAGAAATTTTTATAATCTCTTGTTTTGTTACATGTACTAATACGTGGACCTATGTAACTATTAGAGTTATCGATTGGGCTTTTAATCCGTGGGATCATTGGGCTTTAAGCTATAACGTGGGCCCAAAGTTCTTTCCTACTCTCGAATAGAAAGCTTTCAGCTTTAAACCCTAAACCCCCTTTTCTCACCATCTTCCCCTCTCTTCTCCCGTTCTCCGCGACATAAGCAAAGTTTCGAGGTACGCGCGTCTCCTTTGTCCTTTATGTCTACTCCGAAATGGGTCTGTGTCGGTCGAAGTTCTTATCAAAATTCCTAATGAACAAGTAAAATTCTTTAGGTGGGTTAGAGTTTTCTGCTCGAATTTTACCAAACTAGTCGTAGCTATTTTGCCAAAGATGCTGTTTTAAAATAGAAACTTTGGGGATTCTGAGATGGGTCTTGCTTAAATTTGCAATCTTGTTATGAATTTATTCTGTTACTTTACAACTATTTTTGCATTTGCAAAGAGTTAGTAGATCTGTGTCTGACAAATTTTAGTGTTTGTTTGTTAATCTGTTCCGACACACCTTGAAGGTTTTTTTTAAAAAAAATTTCATATTGGTGGAGGATTGTTGTAGAAAGAATAAAAGATGAATTTGAACAACGTGAAAGTGCCGAAGGTGCCAGGAGGTGGTGCAGTATCAGCGTTGCTTAAGATTGGGATTATCGGTGGGCTTGGTCTCTACGGTGCCACACACAGTCTCTACAATGTCGACGGAGGTCATCGAGCCATCATGTTCAACCGTTTAGTCGGTGTTAAAGATAAGGTTAGTTAATGTTCTCTTCTTCAACTCAATGTTCCTAGCGGATCGGTTTGTGTGACATTATTTAGGTTGATTTGTTACCTCTGATATTATCATTTGTTGTTTCGTAGTTCTTCTCACTGAGCTTAGCAATCACAAGTATGCAGTTAGTAAGAAGTAATCTTGTTATTTACGCAGGTTTACCCTGAGGGTACACACCTTATGGTGCCTTGGTTCGAAAGGCCTGTCATCTACGACGTTCGTGCACGACCTTACCTTGTTGAGAGTACTTCCGGAAGCCGTGATCTCCAGATGGTACTCTGCTTTAACTTCAACAAGTTTGAATTTCTTTAGCATTAATGTCGACAAAACAACTTCATAAGCTCTGTGCGTTTGCGACTTTCAGGTGAAAATTGGGCTCAGGGTTCTCACGCGTCCCATGGCAGACCAGTTACCTGAGATCTACAGAACACTTGGAGAGAACTACAGCGAGAGAGTTCTGCCTTCTATAATCCACGAGACTTTGAAAGCTGTTGTTGCTCAGTACAATGCAAGCCAGCTTATCACTCAGAGAGAGGTATGGTATATACTTTGCCTCTTGTAAATATTCCACTTCTTAAGTTATATCGATACAAGTTTTAATCATGCGACTCCTCTCTCAGGCGGTCAGTAGGGAGATCAGGAAGATTCTGACACAACGTGCAACAAACTTCAACATCGCGCTTGACGATGTCTCCATCACTACCTTGACTTTTGGGAAGGAGTTCACAGCTGCCATTGAAGCAAAGCAGGTGGCTGCTCAAGAGGCTGAGAGGGCTAAGTTCATCGTTGAGAAGGCCGAACAAGACAAAAGGAGTGCAGTTATCCGCGCTCAGGTAAATAGACAACATTTATACATTTTCCATTTACCTTTTTAGGTTTTGAGTTTTTGATAGTGTTGTTGTGTAACAAATTGTTCTATAATGCCCTTGTGTAGGGAGAAGCCAAGAGTGCTCAGCTCATAGGTCAAGCAATCGCAAACAACCAAGCGTTCATAACGCTCAGGAAGATCGAGGCGGCAAGAGAGATTGCTCAGACCATAGCTCACTCGGCCAACAAGGTGTACCTGAGCTCTGACGATCTTTTGCTTAACCTACAGAAGATGAATTTGGATGTGGATCCAAAGAACTAGAGAGAGGCTTCTTAAGTAAACAAACGTGTTGTGGTTTGTGTCAGTAAACAAAAGCTGAGATCTTTGGATTGTTTAATACGTTTTAAGTTGTTCTTTTGGATCTCATGATATAAGCCTTCGTCCATCAAAAAAAGGAAAGGAAAAAGAAACTGTCTTTGCATTAAAGGTTGCCGATAAAATATCTCAATGAATTAATGTACCAAGAGACAAAGGGAGATCTTTGTACTTTTTTTCCATGATCAGTCCAAGGAATTAATATCGTATACAAAGCAATATAATGAAAAATGAAAATATAATGACAAAAAGTTACATAGACAAGATTGCACTGTAAATTTAAATTATTTTCATTGTGTTTATGTGTGTTGTTACTATAGTATATATATAATGCTTTACCTTCTCTTATTTGGTGACCAATCCATCCACATAAAATTTATTTTTAAGGGATAAAAGGTTGAGAGCCATGAACCAAGTGGTTCTGTATCCCGGTTTGATTAAACGAGATGATCGCAGGAATATTGTTATAATACTCACTAGCTCCATCTGATCCTCCACCACCACTGCCTTTAACGTTATGAAGATGGTAATGAAGGTGGCGACCACCACCACCACCACCACCAAGTTGATGGCCGTGACCATGGAGGTAAGGCCGCTCCTTTGCAGTAGCTACTGCAGCAACCGAGCCACCGCATTGGCGTGGTTGAGTCTGGTAGAATACTTTGGAGACGACCAGCTCGCCTTCTCTCTCTTCCTCGTTGGTGCCAAGATGATACTGATGCATAACCCAATTAGTCTTCTCCGGTTTCTTTTGTTTGCCGTAGTTCGTGTAGAGCACTAGGATTTTCTTGTACCCTCTCACTCTTCCTCCGGTGAGAACAGGCCTTGTTTTCCCGGTCTTGTGCCACCTTGTCTCGCCACCGACTTCCGAGTCAGTGTGGACTTTACGTCGCTTTCTTGTTCCGGTCGTGTATGCCTTCGACGGTCGGTGGAAGAAATGACGGACCGTCCCGTCCTTGCTCACACCTATGTGAACATTAATTATTGTCGAATTATTACTAATTAATTAGCATTTTTAGACGTAATTTAATTAGGTGTCACACTGGTTGACGAAAAAGATAAGAATGACGTTGTAACTAATCAATTGGATTAGAAAATCAAAACAGTATGATATAGTTCTTCCTTTTTTTAGTTGTAAAAAATCTATTTAACTATAGGAAATCAATGACGAAAATGGATTGTCAAACCAATATGATAAGAAGATATTACATGCTTGAAAATTTCTTTAAAAAAAACATGGCTTGAAAATAAATATAATCTATTAAGAGGGTGTAAAATTCGCTAAATGTACGAATTTTATCGTTTTAAAAAGTAGATCTATAATCAATTTAAAAAATATATTTTTTTAAACACAAAAAATCATATTAATTATAAATGATTTGTTCTTCTTTTATGTCGGGTAGTTTGGACCATATTAAGACAAAAAAAACAAACTTAATATTCCGACAGGATTGTAATTTGAAAAAGAAACAACATAGAATCACCTGGCAATTTCTCAGGATGGGTATAACAAATGCCGTTTTCACCTTCGATGGTACGGATAAACTCATCGATGAGAGGATGAAGCTTTCTTGCGTCGTCCCTTACCTTTCCTTCAAGATGCTCCAGTACCTCTTGATCCGTCGGATCGAACTTCACTCCGGCAGGCAGTCCCGGCAAGTCATGGATCCCCGCCTAGACCCATCATATTTTAATCAATCATCGAATAGTTTCCAAATCTATAGAAGCTACAGCTATAGAGAAATACGAACCTGTTCATGAAACTTGAATTTATGGCCACAAGAAGGACACGTTTTGTGACAAGAGACTGGAAATGAGGCTGCAGGAGAGTCAGCCGCTGTTGGGGAGGGAATGATTCTTTCAACTGTCTGAACATCGCTACGGTCATTGCACCAAGTCATGTTGTCTTGTGTATCTTAGTTTCCTCTTGTGCATTACCTCTCTTCTCTTCTCTTCATCCACACTTCTCACAACTTCATTAGAATAAACAAAGGCGTGAGAGAGAGAGATAGAGAGAAGGGGAAAAGGGTTAAAGATAGCTAAAGCATATGTGTCCTAAGTAGAACTCTTTGAGGTTATCTTGAGAAAGAGGAAGGAATTGAGTTCTTGTTCATCACTTTTTAAGCTGAGTTAATTGCTCTTTTTTTTGCCCTTGATTTTAACTTTGTACTATCCATGAGAGAGAAAGATAAGATAGGTCTATTATTAAATTTCATTTATAATGTATACGAATGTACTTGTATGCTATATAGTAAGAAAATATTCTTTTACGACTTAAAAAGTATTCTAAACAAGGAAACATACATGCTAAGTAACAATGATAGGGAGAGGTACACCTACAATTGAAAGTAAAGTGTAAGTACATTTAACTACGAAACTCTTGAATCTTTAGTTTTACATTTATCTAACACTGATAAGATATTGGAACTTTTCTTGTTACAAGTATATATGCATATACATACTTTGGAGTAAAAGCACTTAATAGAATGAACATTACATTGTTTTTGTTTTGATATAATGGTATTCTGAATAATATGTTTATTAATAATGGATTATCGTAAGAAAAAGAAGAAAACATTGCTTGGGTTTTAAGTTTGGTTTGGCTTCTACATGGCATGTATGGTGTGTGAGAGAGAAATGGACAAAGACTGGTCGAACAAAAAATATATGAAAACAAAAGAAAAACAAAACGATGTGTAAGCTTCCGTTTTTTTTTGAAACCTTGTAAGCTTCCGGTTTTGATAAGAACATTCTTAAGTTATGACCCAAAATACGTTTATCTGGTCGTATTTTGTATGCGCTATATATATAATGTATCATGAAAAACTACAAAATCTGCAATTAATCAATTTATTAATCTGCTAATTTAGTGATACATGTACAGAATGATTAGAATCTAAAAATGAATATGAGATGGAGTGTCTTTGGGGCAAGGTGTTGCTGATGGTCTGTGAGAGCTCAGACGTGATATGGTAGAAACAAAACTAAGAAAAAGAAGTTAAGGTCCAATGTCAACCTAGAGTGTATGCAAAGATATTATTGCATCAGCTTATACTTATAATTTACAGATCTGTATATATATATATACTTTTCTCAACATCTCTATCTGTATAATATAACATCTACTTACTGAGATAGTATACTACGCAAGAATTACTTTTAACAAATTAAAAACATTAGAATGTTGATTTTTGATTTTGATGATATTGTACGTGTCTAGTATAAATTTTTAATATAATTGTAGGTCGTGCAGAGATAGAATATTTATAGCCAGTTTCATTTTTTCCCTTTTTATAAATAGTTAGTTTCAAGTTTCAACTATTTGAAATCTATGATTATAAAAAATTGATATACATGCGTAGATGTATTATAATTATTTTTAACTTTTTTTAAACATCTATAAATTTCAAAATTATGAAAAGCAATATTGTGGGTGATTGGTTGAGCTGTAAGCCTGTAACTGTAAAAAAATTATTTTAGACTTTAGTCTGTAAATAAAATTTACTACAGCTAAAAAGATTGAGCTTTAGAAAACAAGGCTTTTAAAGCCATTTTTTATTTTTTTTGCTGTAGTTTTACTTTTTTGGTTGTAGCTGTAAAAATTAATATAAAGCATGATTGGTGATATTTAGGGTTGTAGACAAAAATTAAAGCTAAAATCACTTCCTACAACCCAACCAATCACCTCCAATTACTGCAATTGGAATTTAATTTGTTGTAAGATAAAATAAAAATAAGAAGCTAAAACTTTAAAAATAGAAAGAAAAAGAAAGTTAAAAAGTGAGTCATTATTCTATTTATTAACGTAGGCTTTTTTCATGCATAACAAGGAACCTCGACCTTTTCTTTTCTTTTCTTTTTGTCGTCTAATTTTCCCCCTCTCCCGCTAATATTGAAGACATGTTACAACAAATGTTAGCAAACTAAGAAAAAAAATTACACTTATATAGTTATGTGTTTCTGTTGGGAAAACTTTTGTTTGCTTGCTGTTTTTTTTTTGCTTAAATGTTTGCTTGTTGTTTTCATGCGTAGAAATTTGTCATTTAAGAAATTGAATAACATGGTCAATGTTTTTTTTTGGTAGCATGTTAAGCTTACCATTTTCTGAAAGAAGTTTACAATGTTGTTGTTGAACAACTTATTACAAAGGGAAACAGAGGAAGAGAGAGCATAAAAGATAAACAAAAGAGAAGAACAACATAAACAAAGGGAAAACAGTTGCAGAAACTAACATGGTCAATGTTTTGGCTATTTGGTAAAAATACAAACATAACTTTGTTATTCGCATCCACCACCACCACTATATAAATTAACTGTGAATTCACTTTTATTACTTATAACTGTCTAACTTCTGGTGTATGATATTAGATATAGAAGCCATATCAGTCACTAATGTTCTTATTCTCCTCTTAATGTCGTATATATTTTTACTTCCACACCTGTACCCTCGACACTCTGTATATATTCAGAGCTATGCTTATAACCTTGACACTCTGTATATATATTCAGAGCTATCCTTAAACAATACATACAATTCCATAACCTAATATAAGACATAATTTTGAAATATATATACTTTTATAAGTACACTATGAGAATGCAAATTCGTTTACAGATTAGTGTGGTAACGGGCCGAGTTTTACTAAATGAAGGTTGGCTATAGTGTGGACCAACCATCAGATGTTACAATCAGTGCATTGATTCAAAATATTATCCAAACTTTTTAACATTAAGAGCTATTACCTAATCAGAAAGCTCCACTTTTCAGTTTCTGACTTCTTAGTTCTTACAATTCACCTAACTTAGCACAAACCAAACCACTATTTCTCGCCCAACCCAAACAATATTGGCCCATTTTTGAGCACTCAAACGCTGTTTACCTCTTCCACGTAGTAAGGCGACAGTTTCCCACTGCTCTTTGAGCGTTTAGACTCATTTTGACCGCTACTAGAAACAGCACCAGAGACTTCTTGAAGCATGATCACAACTTTTCTCATGGAAGGTCGGTTTAGAGGGAGAGGACTCGTACATAGAAGACCAATGTGAATGACTTTGCTAATCTCTTCTTCGAACCCCAGATCAAGTTTGGGATCGATCACCGTTTCTAAACCGCATTGGTCAAGCGTAGTACACACCCACTTCACCATATCTTTATCTCCAAGTTCTGGATCTGTTGGTTCCTTCCCCGTTACCAACTCTAAAAGCACGATACCAAAACTGTAGATATCACTCTTTTCATTCACCCTAAGTGTATATACGTATTCTGCGAAAACATTAGAAAACGTTACTAATAACATTTGAAGCATTATCATTTTATTTGGTTATATTATACCTGGTGCAATGTAACCACAAGAACCAGCGATTCCAGACATAGCTTCCGGCGATTTAGAACCGCTTATTTGACCGACTTTCGCGATGCCAAAGTCAGCTACTTTGGCTCCATAATCTCCATCTAGCAATATGTTACTAGACTTCACGTCACGGTGCACGATCGGAGGAACACAATCGTGGTGCAAGTAGGACAATCCCTCGGCTGCGTCTAAAGCGATCCTCATCCGTTCAGGCCAACCCAACAACACTCCACCTTTGCGGTGGCTGTGCAACGCATCGGCTAAGCTCCCATTAGGCATGTACTCGTATACCAACAACTTACAATCCCCGGAGCTGCAGCAACACCACAAACGCACGATACTCTTATGCCTAATCGTTCCGAGCGTTTCCACCTCCGCAGCGAAAACGTCTCTATTCAACGAATCGTCTTCAACTCCTTTAGCCGTTTTGTTGAGTTTCTTCACCGCTACGACTTCTCCACCACTAAGCTCCGCTCTGTAGACTTTACCCGAGGAACCGGAACCGACAACGTTTCGTTCGTCGAGACAATCAACGATCTCATGCTCGCTGAACCGAAGCTTGTGGAAGCTTCTCCACTTGGACGCGGAGAATCTATCCCTCTTGGTGGCTCTCATCTTCTTGCAGTTGGCGATAAACATAACAACCCCAACAACAAAAACCAGACAGGCGAGTACGAAAATCGACAGGAGAATCCAGACATAACCCATGTTGTTAGACCGTCTGATCTTCCGACAAAGACTATCGATGCACAAGTCAGGATTCCCGAGAAAGCTGGACGCGTAGTTTTTGTTAGCGTAGAGAGGAGGAACCCTCCCGGACAGATGATTGTACGATAGGTTTATAACGTTTAGCTTCAGATTCTGGAGCTCCGTTGGAACTTCACCGGAAAATTGATTGTTAGAGAGATCAAGGTAGTTAAGAACACGCAACTCTCCGAGTTCTCTAGGGACTTCGCCGGAGAGATGGTTATTACCCAAATCGAGCTCGTTCAGATTCTTCCAACCGCGAATCCCACGTGGAATCTCGCCGGAGAGCTGATTAGAGCTGAGATCGAGCCTGCTCAGTTGCTTAAGCTTCACCAAAGTACTAGGAACCTCGCCGGAGAAGTTGTTTTCATCTCCGGCGATCTCGATCAGTCCGTTAAGCGATCCGATTTCGCCGGGAATCGAACCTGAGAACTGATTCTTCGAGATTCTCAGGTTTGATAGATTCTTTGCACCGACGATGGCAACAGAGACTGTTCCGGTGAACGAGTTCTCCGAGAGTTCGAGCAGCGACAAGCGAGGCAACCCCCAGAACTCTTCCGGAACGTGACCGGAAAGCTTGTTATTATTTAATCTGACACGTGTCAAGCTCCTGCACTTGCCAAGATTCCTCGGTATTTCACCGGAAAAAGAGTTCCCTATAAGCATGAGATACTCTAGCTTCCCTCCACCGCATAAGTTCGCCGGTATCTCGCCGGAAAACCGGTTATACGAAAAATCCACGTACTGTAAAGGGGAGTTCGCGCCGAGTTGACTCGGTATCTCTCCGGTGAGTTTGTTGTTGAACAGCTTGAGTTCCGTCAACGCTTTGGAGCGAGTTATGCTCTCCGGCAAGGGTCCTTCGAGCATGTTCTCGAAGAGGTTCAGCGACTCGAGGCTTATTAACCCAGCCAAGCCGTCGGGGATCTTCCCTGTCAGCTTGTTCGTGGACGCGTCGAAGCTCTTCAGCATCGTCATGTTACCCATCGCCTCCGGTAACTCCCCTGAGAACGAGTTGTTGAATATCTCGATCTGCTCGATGCTTTTCAGCTCCGTGATCCAGCTCGGGATAGAACCGGTTAGTTGGTTCGTCGTCAAATCCAAACTAACCAACCGAGTCAAACCGGAGAGAGCCTCAGGCACCGGTCCGACGAGGTTGCAGCCGGCGAGCCAGAGAACGCGAAGCTCGGTTAGGTTGCCGAGCTGACTCGGGATTCGACTCGGAGTGAACGGGTTGTAAGCGAGTCTGAGCTCTCTCAGAGTGGACGCGTTGCCGAGAGAGGCGGGGATGGTGCCGGAGAGGAGATTCCCGGCGAGGTTTAACGACTCGAGCTTGCGGAACTCTCCGAAGCTCGCCGGAATCGCGTCTGATAAGTTGTTCCCGGAGATTTCGAAGCGGCGGAGGTTCGGCAGGTTGAAAGGGAGTGACTCCGGGATGGACCCGACCAGTAGATTCTCCGACAGATCGAGGTAGCTGAGGTTCCGACACGATGTGAACTCGTCTCCGGAGAGAGAACCGTTGATGGAGTTGTTGTAGAGAGAGAGGAAAGAGAGAGAAGGAAGACGGCAGAGGACGGAGGGGAAAGGACCGAGGAGCATGAAGCTGGAGAGATCAACGGAGAGGACTGATGACGTGGCGTCGCAGGTGATGCCGCGCCAGTTGCAGGGAGTGACGTCGTTTTCGGACCACGAAGATAGTGACTGGGCCGGGTCAGATAAGCCGAGTTTAGCTTGCCGGAGGATGGTGGCATCGTGGTTTAGTGAGAGACATAGATACGTGGAAGAGAGGCATAGGAGGAGGAGGAGAATAAGACAATAAAGCATTTTTACTAGAGAAAGATTGTTTTATTTTTCTCTCATGCTTATGACTTGTGAATAAAACGAAATCATGAGTTTTAAAGGTTCAGGATTGTAGAAGCAAAGAGGGAAGCAAACACTGTGACAAGACATGTGTGACAGTGTGAGACATGTTTTCCAAAAATTGTGTATCAAACAGTCAGCTATTATGTGCATCCATGTGAAATCTACCGCAATATTTACCTATAATTCATCACAAAACTCGGAAGTGATAAAATTAGTACTTTAATACCCCAAATTTAAATAGCTATGTTGTTGATTTTATTGATAAGTAAATAAGAATTGAGTAGTAAATTATTCACATGAAAAAAGAGAAATTTTGGTCACTATCCAAGTCAACTCAAAGACTAGATGGTCAACATGATGGAGATACGTAGGCCATGTAATGCTGGATTTCTTGACTTTTGAGAGTCTTGATAGAAACTTCTTCATCACCTTTTTTGTAATAAATAATGGGCACCATCGATTATTAGATTGATAATCCATATTAGATCCTATTATTTTTTATCTATCTATAAACTTTCTTAAAAACCTTAAACCTAAACCCCTATGTCCCCCAACCCTAGGTTGAAATGAGAACGTGATTGAGCATCTTTTATTTGTAGAGGCTTCACACGCGTTTGTAAAGGCATGTGTATGTAGAAAAGGTCAAATATGGTTGGTCGGAAGAACATGATCTAACAGTGGATTTTTTTTTGTTAGATTGCTATCATTTCATTAGGTAAAGTAACAGTCATTTTGATTTGAAAGGACGAGATTTAAGGGGGATAGATCTTGTCTTCTTTAATCAGCTTTATCGCAAATATCACGAGTTTGCAACTCTACAATTACCTCGATGATGGTCCATACCACTGATACCTTAATCCAATAACGTTTAAGTCTTCTTGGTCCTGTCACCATGATCATACCTTTGTTTGCATTCCCTTTACGTCTCCCCCGTGCACTTTGCTTTTTAGTGTTTTGGACTTTTGTTCTCTGTTATTCTGAAGCCTTATGTATATATGACCGAACATGAAAAAGACATTGTAAAAGTTATGTAATTACGTGATTTTTTATCTCGTTATAAAGTTTTATATTCATATTGTCTACATGTTTAATATGTATAGATATATGAAATAGATGTCACTGAAGTTCTCGTTTTATGTTAGTTTTACTAACACAAAAGTGAAGGGTGGTGCATCGCCTTGTCCACTTCACAACGGATAACCTCTTTTAGCCGAAGAATAAATTCTTCCAAAGAACAATTTAATGCGTCACTCATGGACCATACGTTAAGACTGATTAGGATTAAGCCACGTCTTTGGAGAATACGTAACTAAATTATCTTGTTAAGAACAAAAATCTAGATGATCGTATATGCCGTCGTATTACATACAAGTTTACATGTATATCATCAGATTACGTCAAAGGAATACAAATGGATTTTATTTTGGAATATCTTCTTTTATCCAACGGGCTTCTTCGGCTTTCTTCGATTATTGCGTATTTTGGGCTTTCTAAGCGTCAAATAATTTAGGCCCACTAAATCCTATTTTCTTACAATTTTTTTTTTCTTATATAAAATTGTTGCATTTTTTCAAGGTGTAAATTTATGAGTTTTTTGTTCAAAAAATCACCTGCTTCGTGTAAATATAATAGGTAATTAGAGACCGTCCTGAGCATAGAAAAATAAAAATTGAAATAGAACTTCCAAATATTTTCCAAAAAAAATTACACTGAAAATGTCTCTAAAAAATTGCAAGAATTTTTTCTGTTGAAGCTTAATAAAATGTTATTGGCCTGTAACATTTGAGTTTGAGGGACTACATAACGGCAATTTTAATTAAAAAATTCTGTTACGAGGACTTCTATTTATTGTTTCATTACTAAAGTTCTATTTGGTTTTTGAGTTTTTTATTGGCAAGACTGACACGCCACGGAAACATAAAATTGGAAGAACAGAATCCTAACCTTGAAACCTGTAACAACAGCTTAACAGAAGAAGACACAACAAGAGAAACAAAACGAAACCATAAATCCTTGTCCAAACTCTTCAGAGAAGTATCATCGAGAAAAAAAACGAGACATATCTAATCATTGAATTTTTAAGAGTGATTGGTTAAATCAAAAAGAAAGTTATGGAGGAAACGCAGCCGTTGTTGATAGCGTCGTTGCCCGAGGCACCAAGAAAGCCCAAGTCAAAAGTACAAAAAATGGCGAGGAAAGCATTTAAAGGAACAGCCCATCTCTCAAATCTGCTCCCGACCGGTTCGGTAATGGGTTTTCAAATAATGTGTCCGGTCCTATCTCATCAGGGTCAGTGTCCAACCATCGCCAGTCGCTGGCTCACCTGCTTCCTCGTCTTCGTCTGCGCCCTCTCTTGCTTCCTCCTTTCCTTCACCGACTCCTTCAGAGATCCACGCGGCAAGGTAACACATATTCCCAAGTGTTACGTTTCGAAAACATTGATGATTAATGTTCTTTACAACAGGTCAGGTACGGCTTGGCAACTCGGAGTGGTTTATGCGTGATGGAAGGAACGATCACTCTAACGGAGGAAGAGAAGGATAAGTATAAGCTCAGGTTTCTTGACTTTGTGCACGCGTTCATGTCCATGCTCGTCTTCTTCGCAATCTCCATGATTGATCAGAACGTGATCCGTTGTTTATTCCCTGTTCCTTCCGAAGATATCAAGGAGCTCCTTACGAGTTTGCCTATCATCATCGGCGTTATTTGCGGTGGCTTCTTCCTCGTGTGCCCCACTCGCCGTCACGGCATTGGCTCTCCACTAACCAAAGAATAATAATTCCATTAAAAATACAAAAGAGACTTTCATGTTCATTTTTTTGTATCAAATCTTGAAAGAATACTTGAAAATTTTCTGTTATTACCAAAAATCCAACTTGAATCACAAATATTACAAGACAAAAAGCAAAAGCTGTAATGATTTTTTCATTCAACCAAGAAGCTTCTTGAAACCAGCCTTCTGTTCTGCAGTCAACCTAGCTGGAAACTTGATGTTGAACTTGATCCTCAAGTTCCCTTTCTTTGTCTGATCTTTCTGAAGTGGCATTCCTTCTTTAGGCACCACCTCTTCGTACTCAGGATGGATCACGTTTGTGATGGGGATTGCAAGCGTCCGACCATCAAGGGTAGTTATGTTGACGGTGTAGCCTGTTAAGGCTTCGGCTAGCGAGATCTTCTGTGTGACGATCAAGTCGTTGCCGTCACGGGTGAACACCGGATGTGGTTTCTCGTCGATGATGAAGACGAGATCAGCTGGAATCACTCCGGGATGCTCGTTGCCTTTCTCAGGGAATGTGATCTTTGTGCCTTTCTTCCATCCTGGTTTCACTCCGATCGTTAGAATCTCTTCTGTTTGCGTTGTTTTGCTGCATTTTAGCATAAGATAACAACACTGAGATTAGGTTAGGTGTTTGTCACAACAAATGGTATGGGAGTCTGATTGCTTACCCGCTGATATCTGCAATCTCCCTGGAGATTTTCATCTTCTTGGTGGTTCCTTTGTAGAGATCTTCAAGGCTACAAGGAAGCTTGTTCTCTATTGGAGCCACTTTCCTAGCTGCACCGTGATGATGATGATGATGATGATGATGATGAGAGTGTCCCCCTCCTTCACCGAACGAGCTGCCATACATATCATCACCAAAGATGCGGCTAGCGAATCTCTGCCCTATTCCACTGCCACCAACGCCTCCTCCTCCACCAAACGGGATGCCACCAGAGCCTCCTCCTCCACCAAACGGGCTGCCTCCACCAAAGGGGGTAGAGAACCCGAAGAACTCAGCGAATATATCATCAGCGCTTCTCGGGTTGAAGCTGAAAGATGAAGGCCCATCTCCTGCTGAGAAGTAGGAAGATCCACCACCAGCGTTGGGAGGTGGCACGTTCCCTTTTAACCCTTCCTCGCCGTATTGATCGAATACAGCTCTCTTCTGAGGATCGCTAAGAACCTAAACAAAACTCATATCCAATACCAATATAAGCCACACATAAAAGGAAAGACTAAACCAAAGTAAACCATACTTTAAGAGGTTCTTAACAGAACATCAGAGAGTTTCAAATACAACGGAGAAAGCAAGTTCACTAACTAATCTAGTTAGCCCAGACATAAAGCTATCATCTTTCACTTTAAACTATGAAACCCACGAGCCAACAACACAAGATCAAATCGTGTAATAAGCAAACAAAGCTCGTGAAAGCCGACAAATTGCATCCCAACTCCGCCGCCGACAGTTTCAGATACGAATAGGAATCAAAGTCGGAAACTTTTGGGACGAATAGATTAAAAATACAATCTTTTATTCTGAGATTAACAAAAAACAAAAGGGAAGGATGAAACATACATCATAGGCTTCAGAGATCTGTTTGAACTTAGCCTCAGCCTCTTTTTTGTTGGTAGGGTTCTTGTCGGGATGCCACTTCATAGCGAGTTTCCTGTAAGCTTTCTTAAGGTCATCGTCGCTGGCGCTTCTATCAACCTGTAGAACCTTGTAGTAATCCACACCCATCTCTCCTCCTCCTCTTCCTCCTTCTTCTCTCTTTCGTTTCTTCACTTTTCCTCAATTTAATCAGAAAGGGTATTTCTTCCTCTATCGACGTCTTCTTCTCTATAGTAGAGAATCTCGTGGAAGTTTCGGGAACATACGGTGGCTATCTCTCTGCCTTTGACGGGCGGGTGACGGTGTTTGCCCTCTTTGTTTCTCCATTAGATAATAAATAAACATTTTAAATATCACTATATTTTGTCGGCCCATTAAGAAGCCCAGTTTATTAGTGGGCTGGACCCATTTATGGAAATCTTGATCGAGGGGTAAGCTTCTCCTTTTATTAACCTGTATTTGTTTCCAATAATTTTTTGTTCTACAGTTCACCGGAGTTCCAGAAGAAAGTTCATCGTTCCTCCTCTTCTAGCGAGCACTTTCACGCACTTAGGGTTTGTTTGCTCGATTGTTTCCGATTCCTGAGCTTGAGATCGGGTGTTAGTTTGATTTGAGATGGCTCCTGTTCCGGATCCGAATAACGTTGGTGGTGGTGGTGGTGCGAAGCGGGATGAAGCTACGATGAAGGTTCCTTCTAAGGATCCTAAGAAGAAGGATGATAAGAAGGAGGATGATCTCGTAAGTTCGATTTCGCTTCCTCTTTGTTTTTTTTTGGCTTGGATTTAGAGTTTGTTGGAGTTTTTTTAGTATCCGTGGAGATTAGAATGAAGCTTCTCGATTAAGCTAATAATGTAGCTGCTTTTCGGAGAGTTAGGGTTTAGAATCTGTTTATTGGTTTTGAAAGAAGTGGATGTTCTAATGCAATTTGGAAACAACGGCTAGTTCGATTACTAGATGACTCAGTTTGTATTCTGATGTGACTTTGTAGTCTGAAGAGGACTTGGAACTAAAGCAGAATCTGGAGCTTTATGTTGAGAGGGTTCAGGACCCCAATCCTGAGTTGCAGAAGGCCGCTCTTGAAAGCATGAGGTAATTTCTTCTATCTCTTCAACTGATCTCTAGCTGGATATGCTTTTAAGTTAATTTCGAGTTGGTAGTTCGTTTTCTGGTCTTATGTTGATACTTGTCTTGCTGTTCATGATTTTTTTTTAATTATCCTTTTTCGTGACTCTAGGCAGGAAATTCGTGCCTCAACAAGCTCCATGACTTCAGTTCCCAAACCCCTCAAGTTTCTCCGTCCTCATTATGGAACTCTTAAGGAGTTTCATCAAAATATGGCGGAGTCTGATCTCAAGGTGCGTCCATCTGACAGTTTAAAGAAATTACCACCTCATTGTTCATTTTACTGTTTATGGGATTGAAAATCAAATTTCTTGTATTTGCAGAAATTGCTGGCTGATATACTGTCTGTTCTGGCGCTCACCATGTCTGCTGAGGGTAAAAGGGTATGCTTTCTTGCTATCGTATTAGGAATTTCTTAGTACAAACATATGTTCTTGTTGTTTGCTTCATATTCACATCACTGGATTCCTCTTTTGTTTTTTGTGTTTTCCTCTTACGTTATACGTGAATGGATTTGTATTTTGTGGTTGTTGGTAGAATTTTACCGAGTTATATGTTGATGGTCCTTTGTTCTACGTTACTCTTTCAGGAAAGCTTAGGATATAGGTTAACTGGATCAGGAGGTGACATCGGATCGTGGGGTCACGAGTACGTCCGGAATTTAGCCGGGGAGATTGCAGAAGAGTATACAATGCGTCAGGTTAGTAAAGAAATTGGTCTTTGGCAATATCGTGTTGCTTTTTATCTTTTTTAGTTTTTTCTTTCTTTCTGAAATGGTTATATGGTTGCTCCTTTTTGTTTTACCAGAGTGAGGAGGCCTCTGTTGAGGACTTAATGGATCTTGTGAAGCAAATTGTTGCATTTCACATGAAGGTTAGATACTTTTCATGCTTACTTTTCTTGATTCGTTAGCCCCTTGTAGTTAAAATGGTTCCATTATATATCTAAACTAACAAACTTTCATTTATAGGCTTGAAACTTGCACCACTTTTTTTTGCTACTTCTGAAGGATTTCATTTTGTTCGTTGCAGCATAATGCAGAAACCGAAGCTGTTGACCTTTTAATGGATGTTGAGGATCTTGATCTCTTACTTGCGCATGTAGACCGCACAAATTTCAGGAGGACGTGCAACTATCTCACGAGTTCAGCAAAGTAATTAACCTGAGCATCTTATTCTTGTCACTGGTGTTTCACAAATTTGATAACTCATTCTGTAATTTTCTTATTAGACCGGCTCTCATGAGCTTTGCTTGGTGTATGTTTTTGTTTTTTTCAGGTTCCTTGCAGGACCGGATGACATGCTGGTTTTAGATATTGCTTACATGATCTACATTAAGTTTGAGGAATATCCAAACGCTCTGCAAATTGCACTATTTCTTGATAACATGCAGGTCTGTGCTCTAATCTTCCTACAGAACTTAATATCCTCTCTCTGCACATGGGGGCAGCTGTAAAAATATTTTCTACGTGATGTATTTTTCTTACACGATATATATTTTCCGTACTGCAGTATGTGAAGCAAATATTTACCTCATGCACTGATCTGCTAAGAAAGAAACAGTTCTGCTACATGATTTCACGTCATGTAAGTGCTTAATGATTGACATTACTATAGAGATTTAGTACGATAATTCACTTTCTTATGTCTCTTTTTCTCTTGTTTATTACCCCATGCAGGGCATCACCGTTGAGATCGACCCTGAGATGGTTGCAGATAAGGATGACAGAGACATGCTGCAGGATATTGTTAACAACACTAAGTTAAGTGAAGGATATCTGACGCTTGCAAGGGATATTGAGGTCATGGAGGCCAAGACGCCTGAAGACATCTACAAGGTATATCAGTTCTATCAATATCACACCTGTTTCAGTGTCTCTCAACTGTTCAATGAAAATTTTGCAGGCTCACTTGCTTGATGGCAGGGCTAGCTCTGGCCCAAGTGTGGATTCGGCTAGACAAAATCTAGCTGCGACGTTTGTGAATGCATTTGTAAATGCTGGTTTCGGCCAGGTATGATTACAGATTCTTATTGTAGGGACAAATGAGAAGAAATTCGTAAGCCCGGCTATCGTTTTGATAAATTTTACTTATTGCAGGACAAACTAATGACAGTACCATCAGACGCAGCTAGTGGAATTGCTGGAAACTGGCTCTTCAAAAATAAAGAACATGGCAAGACCAGTGCAGCTGCTAGCCTGGTATGCCTCTTACGTGATAAATGACTAGCTCTGTTCATATCTTGAAAGTGAAAATTGTAACAGAACCTCTTTGTTTCCTACGCTAGGGTATGATTCTATTATGGGATGTGGACGCCGGACTTACCCAACTCGACAAATATTTTCACAGCTCTGATAATCCCGTCCTTGCTGGAGCTCTGCTAGGTGTTGGGATTAATAATTGTGGCATTAAGAGTGATTGTGACCCTGTGAGTTGATTTCCTTTCTGATTTTATTGGAACCTCTGTGCCCATTGTATATTGCTATACACACTTCTCACTCTCCTTTCTTTTCTTAGGCATTGGCCCTTCTTGGAGAATATATTGATAACGAGGATTCATCTGTCAGAATTGGTGCTATTATGGGTCTCGGGATTGCTTATGCCGGTTCCCAAAATGATCAGGTGAAGATCTCTTATCTAATTACCTACAATGTTAGGTTAAATGTTCCGTTGAGTAGACAATAACATGCCCACTGTTTGGACAGATAAGAAGCAGCTTGTCTCCAATACTGAATGACGCTAAAGCACCTCTCGATGTGATTGCTTTTGCTGCACTTAGTTTGGGGATGATTTATGTTGGTTCGTGTAACGAAGAGGTTGCACAATCTATTATATTTGCTTTGATGGATCGGAGTGAGGCACAGCTGGGTGATGCCCTTACTCGTTTCTTGCCTCTTGGACTTGGACTTTTGTACCTTGGCAAACAGGTAGAAAACGAGTTGTACTTGATTAGTTTCTCGTTTGTTTACCCGATTGTTGTTTCCCTCGCTTATCAGTGTCAACTTGTTCCAATATCGAACAGGAAAGTGTGGAGGCTACCGCGGAGGTTTCAAAGACATTCAATGAGAAAATCAGAAAGTATTGTGATATGACACTTCTTTCCTGTGCGTATGCTGGAACCGGGAATGTCCTTAAGGTATCTGATCAAGTGTACTGGTTGTTGAATTACATAGTTTGTTGCTTTCTACTTTAGTTGCTAACAGTTCATTGTTCAGGTCCAAGACCTTCTGGCTCAGTGTGGAGAGCATCTGGAGAAAGGTGATATCCACCAGGGCCCAGCTGTGCTTGGATTAGCGATGGTTGCTATGTCTGAAGAATTGGGTCTTGATATGGCAATCCGTTCTCTGGAGCGCGTGCTACAGTATGGAGAACAGAACATTCGGCGTGCAGTGCCTTTGGCCCTTGGTCTCCTATGTATATCAAACCCAAAGGTAAATATACTTCTTTATATTCTTAAATCTGATTTTACCTTTCTCGCTTAAGACAGTGCTGTTACTCTCTAATCTTATCCATAATTCCAGGTGAATGTTATGGACACCTTGAGCCGACTTAGCCATGACACAGATTCAGAAGTTGCGATGGTGAGTTATCTTTTCGCCACTTAGGTTCATGTGTAGTAGTTATTTCATTGACTTAATTTGCAGCTGTGGACTGATGTTTCATTTTGTTTCCTACAGTCAGCGATTATTTCCCTTGGTTTGATCGGCGCTGGAACTAACAATGCAAGGATTGCTGGCATGCTTAGAAACCTCTCCAGCTATTACTACAAGGATGCCAGCCTTCTCTTCTGTGTAATGTGTTAAATTTCATGTTTTTTTTTTGTTTGCTTATGTGCAATAAACACAGGTTCTACTGATTAGGCTAGTTCTCATTGTGTTAAGTTGCAATGCAGGTGCGTATTGCTCAAGGATTTGTGCATATGGGAAAGGGTCTCTTAACTCTCAGTCCCTTCCACTCTGAACGGCTCTTGCTATCCCCGTAAGTTCTAACATGTATTTTGTGAATACATAGCTTACAAAGCTCCTCCACCCTTTGAATCCTAATCATGTATGTTGTGTTTCTTTGAACCCCAGAACCGCGCTTGCTGGTATAGTGACTTTGTTGCATGCATGCCTTGACATGAAATCCATCATACTGGGGAAATACCATTATGTGCTCTACTTCCTCGTCTTGGCGATGCAGGTGAGTACAATGTTCTATGCGGAGTATTTTGTCAAATGAATTTAAGCGATGTTTTTATCTACTATAACGCATTACGTCGTGTGTAGCCAAGGATGATGCTGACGGTGGATGAGAACCTGAAACCCATCTCCGTGCCAGTGCGGGTAGGACAAGCAGTTGACGTTGTTGGACAGGCAGGTCGACCAAAAACAATCACTGGGTTCCAAACACACTCCACACCTGTTCTCCTTGCTGCTGGGGAGAGAGCCGAACTCGCAACCGACAAGTACGTTGTTTCCACTAAACTCTATATATTCCTACTAGCAACGAAACTTTGTTATGCACTTTGGATTCTAAACACTCCGGTTTTTGTTTTCTGGGATAACAGGTACATTCCATTGTCTCCCATACTAGAAGGTTTCATCATATTGAAAGAAAATCCAGACTACAGAGACGAGGAGTGAATCCAAAACTCGATGTTCCCAGCATTTGGATAATACTTTATGTCCACAATAAGTTATTTTTCTTAGTTTAATCACACACTTCTATGTTTCCCAGGAACTGGCTTAGTTAACACTTTCCTTCCGCTTCTTGTGTACTTTTATCATTTCTAAAAGGTTGGACAATTTTTTAAAGAAAAAAAATCTAATGTTTTTTCTTTATACAGCTCCTCTAAAACAAATCACTTTCCTTCTCCCAGTTTCATGCATTGTTCGCGCTCCAACTTTAATTTGTCACATATGCTAAGGCTTCTTTGTTGTCTTCATGCATGATTTGGCATAAACAATGTAAATATAAAATGGTAGGCAGGCTACACATATCCATATATGGCGTGCACGACTCGCTCGTTTACATAATGTTTTGTTGTTTTATATCTTTGTTTCCAACTACCACAAACCAATTCTCTCATAATAGCGATTATAAAATAAATCTTATTGAAATTAACAACCAACAACAGTAAAGATATGTATAATGATGGTTAAGTTTTTGCCTATATTTGTAAATTTTCACTATAGAAAAAAAAATTGAAAAGGAATAAATGAATGTGATACAGTTTCTATTACGATTTTGTTTATGGTAATCGTATGTTATACTGACGCTAATGGATCTCCTCCAGCTAGGAAAAACAAAACTAGTTTAATGGCCGCGACCACTTGGACTCGGACCCGAAGCCAAACGCTGAAACCAGTAATCCACCGTCGACTTCATCTTCTCCACCCTCATCACCGTCCCTCTTCCGTCGACCAACTTATCCGTTAGAACCCTCCCCGCCTCGGCCGGAAGCACTACGTGTTCTACCACCAATAACGACACAATCATCACCACGATCAAAACAGTAGACCAGCTAACTCTCCTCATTTGATTTTGCTCTCTCTTCTTTACGTTGGACCGACAGAAAGGAGCTTCGAAGTAGTCAGGTAATAGGTTATTATTTCCCAGGGAGAAAAGGCTTTTCTTTTCGTTTGTTTGGTTAATAAGTTATGGTTATGTTGTTAAATGCGATGGAGTATGTGAATATATATACTTTAGTTACGCCTGGTAACGAGGAAGAGGTCATGACACCAGAGTTCCTCACTTAGGTCGTATTTTACCGGCTCCATCTCACGATTGGTGTGTTGACCAAGTGTTGGGATTTGAAGGGGTCGCTCTATAACACTTTAACTTGTGTAAATTACATTGATACCCCATGTATAGGTATCATTGCAATATTACGAGAAATTTGTAAACCGAGTGATGTGCTAACAGATAGAGTTTCTTTTACGCGGCTATAATTCTATGCAACTAGTTTTTAATATAACATGTAATTTTGGCAAGATGTTATTTTTTGAGCGAGACAAGTAATCACATCTTTGTATCTTAGCAATGATCTAACAGAAATTTATATTTCTAAAAATTTCAATATATGGAAACAAATTACATACCAATAAAATATTTCGATGCCGATAATTTTGCAAATTAAATCACAAAAGAAAACACATGCTTACTTTCGTTTTGAAAAGTCAATGTTTGAATTTTTGAACTAAACGCGTAAGTCACGGTTTGACTAGTTGAAGTACCGGTCCGCAAGCGGACCAATTCACAGTTAGTTTCACCAAATAACTCTCTTACCAGTTTAGGTTGGGGGAAAACATTGAATTAGTAACACATTACAGATGTAAAGTATGTTTAACCGTTGACGTGTAATATAAAAATGACAGCAACCACAAAAACCAAGAAAAGAAAAACCCTCAAAATTTCCAATGGCCAAAAAAGACCTCTTTCCAAATTTCGAACTACTACCATTTTTTATCCAAACAAAAATAATTCTCTATGTAGCAAAACACTCGATAGATGCAGTCTGCAACGTCTTCTACGCATTCCTTTCTATGTCTGCAGCTACATACAGCAAAACCTCAATCTCCATCATCTCGATCTCTTCGCATTGAGATTCTAAAGAGCTGCGGACAGAGAAGAGAATGCATAGAAAACATTGCAGACTAGTCTATTGAATGCTTTGTTAGACGGATAGTATTTCTATCCTGGTGAAAATTGACAATAGTTCGAACTCTGTAAGAAGTTTTTCTTTTGCCATTAGAAATTTTGAGTGTCTTTCTTTTTTTTTTTCTTTTTTGTGGTTGCTTTTACTTATGTTTTACAGGTAAAGTAGACTAGGGTTTTGATATTTGTAAAGTTATTGTGTCATGAATATTTTTTGTAACGTGATTTGATTTGATGAATATCTTTGTAGTTAATGTTTAGATAATGGAAAATCAGCGGTTACTTGCATTATAATGCGTACGTTTTAGTAATTGTTTGGAAAGTAAATTTGATTTCACGACGCTTTGAATTTTTTTTTTTTTGACTATTGAACCAATATTAAACGTGTTAAAATGTTTTATATTAAAACCGTTGAGTACAAATAAACCAAGAGGCGTTTAGTAGGTAAGTTTTTCTGTTTAAATTAGCTTATATATAGTCACATGAGCATGTCTATTTAAAATGTTGTTAATTACTTTCAATTCAACAATTTTTTTATTCTGATAACGTGTGCATGAGTGCATCTAACTAAGACTGTTGATTTTTAAAAAGCTTGATATTCAAAACATGAGAACTTGACTTGTCCTAATGTAAGGGATATATGCTCGTGCTTACCTCTGCTACCAAACACTAGTAAAAGTCCGACGACGCATAGATTTTTTCAAAGTTCGTACGTAGCTTTATTTTAATTTGTATAAGCAGGAAATTTTGGACTTCTCAGTTCTCACCGGAAAATCAAAACATATCATATTGGATTGGAATGTTAATATATTGACTAGATTTCCATGATTTATTTGAGGCAGATCGATTATCGAAGTTGGTCCTGCGTGACCCCTCTTCTGCTTCATTAGTTTTCTTGAGTAGGGCCTCAGATTCTACTATGGGCCGTATTGTAGTGGGCTGAGCCCCCCCTTTTTATTTTCTAATGCAATTCAGTTGATCAAAAAAAAATTCACAAAATGTGTAGTTTGACTTTGTGCAATAAACAAAAAGTATATACAGCCCATTAAATTGTCGGCCCATGTTATATCCACAAACTTCATCTCCTTCTGTGTACGATCTTTCAGAACTTGGACCCCAGTTCTCTGACACATGGAGAAGACTGTCGAATATTCAGAGGGCTCTTACAGGTACTGCATAGTCTGCAATCCGCTGCCTTTTGATTGCTTTCTGGAAGAATTTTTTTCAACTTTTGATTATGCAATCTTCTCTTCTTGAGACACCTTCTCCGCATGTGAGCTTCCTCTTCTGTAGGATGTGTCTCAGTGAATAAGAGAAAAACAATAAGATCGGTAAGAAGCATGTTTCTCGGTTGTAAGCCTCTCTCTAGACTCTACTTCATAAGTTATGCCAATTATGTTATTTTTTCTCTCTTCAGTAATATTGTGCTAATATGTTAAGAATTAAATCTACTAAGACAATGTTTCTAAATTCTAGTAGATAGATTTGATTTACTTACGAATTGTTAGTAGCCAACAAGTTGATGCAAGAGTTTCGTAGATGGAGACAGAAAAAAAAAACAAAAAAGAAATAGAAAGCATTCCTAAAAGAAAGCGTCTCTGGACAAGTCCATACAAAGCTTCAACAACTAAATCAAAGACCTTAACGGTAGAAGAAGAATCATAAACCCTCTTCACTCCCCCAAACACACACCAAAGAAGATCTCACTGATCGTTAACGTTAATCAGTTCGTATTCAACAAGAGACAGATTGTTATCCTCTTTGACAGTGAAAGATGCTGGTTCAGTGGCTTCGATGCGTCCCCATTTATCAACCCCTAGCCTCATCGTGCCCTTGAACATGTCTATCCTCGAGTTGCGCAGTATCACCGTTTCTCCCGGCTTCATAAGATCAACTGCACAAATACAACAACAAAACATGAATCAATCCAATCAATAAGCCACATGAATTCTACAGTACCTGGGGTACAATACTAACTTGTTTAAAAGAAAAAGATAAGAAAGTTGGGGAATAATGTCAATCACGTAACCATCAACACTGAACCAAGCAAGAATCACCATTACTAATCCATTTTACAGCTCAAGATTTGCGGAAATGATATTACACAAACATCAAAGGCCACAAACTTGCACAGAGACATCACTAAGTCTTTGTGCAGATTTTCACTGTAACTCCGTTTTCATTTTCAGACAAGGTGATAGCTTTTTTAATATATCTAACTAATGATCAAATCAAACATCAAAAGTAATTAGAACAAAGACATCACTACGGTTAAGACAAAACACTAGTCTCAGAATTTAAGTAAAACAGTTCCCATTTTCAGACAAGATTATATCTTTTAGTAACATATCAACAATTACCAAACATCAAAACAATTAGTTGGAACAAAGACATCACTACCGGTGAAGACAAAACACTAGTCCCTCTTTAAAGTAAATATGTTCCCTTTTCAGACAAAGATGATAGCTTTTTGAAAAGGATCAGCCTTTTCAATATCACAAACACGATTTCTACATCCTAAAAGCACAAGACAAGTGTGAGTGAGTAAACCTTGATCGTTACGAGCAGTGAATAGAATACACCCGGTCTCGTCTCCGATGAGACACTCGGCGATTCGACTAGGCTGAGACGGACGACTCATAGAACTCACCGGACGAGCCTTACGGGTCGTCGGAACCACAGGGTTGGAATCAACGACCTTAACAGTCAACGTGTGACCCGTCGTCCCAGGCTTCAGCTGTTCAACCTTCACGAACACCGGTTTTCTCTTCGCCGTCGCAGTTCCTGCAGTCGCCATCGCTCACTAACCCTAATGGTGGAGAAATCTAGGGTTTATATAAATGTGCTTCTTCGCTCTCTCCCGAGAAGACGGACGAGAGTGTTTCTATCCTCTGCTTTTGCGTTATCGTGAGCTTGACACGTGTAAGGTTCTGATTTGATATTTTTATATTTATCACATTGTTTAACGAAAAGGTATTTTATTCTCTCATACATTAATGTTTAAGAACAAGTTTCAATGTAAGTAAGCATTTCAAAGCTTCTTTGGTGGTGCTTGGGTTTCTGCAGCCACCACTACTACTAACGCTTGCTCTTCTTCTTCTTCTTCTTCTATTGGCTGAGGTGGAGACGCTGGCGGAGATGGTGACTTCTCTTCCGGTTGAGTTTGTTCTTGTTGCTTCTCCTCTTCTTCTTCGGAATCTAACTGTACATTCTGCCATTTGTATCTGATGACCACCACGATGATGAACACTGCAAATATTTAAGAGTATATCAGTTTTCGAAATTGACTAACTACTTACTGTCAACAATCATCTCAGATCATAATATACCTGTAAAGAAACGGATCTTGAGACTAGTCAGGTTCCAGAAAGCAGTAATCATAGAGCCTGCTACGAACTTCTTGTGTGTGCATATTCCCCATGCTTCAACTATTCTCTTTTGCGCGTTTTCAACTACACAACAAACCGCAAATTAGCTTTTCCTTAATTCAGTACATCAAAGAGTGACTAAAGATGTGATGATAATAGAGATCTTTTTACCTTTTTGGTTAATCTGAGTAGCATAAGATGAATATAGCTTTGGGACGGTGAAGCTGAGGAAGAAACCTGTTTCCGTCACAATGACATACCTTGTGTTAGTTCTACTACTAGATACTACTTTACTAGCAAAAAGAACAACTTAGTGTTCCAACAATCATATATACCTAAAGCACATAGCCTCCACAATGTTATGAGGTAACCGTACTCCGCTCCGATTAGAACAAACGGTGCCACCTGCATAATCAAAGTCAGCATAAGAAGGAAAACTTCAACGAGAGCAAAATCACATTCTTAGAGAATGAAGTTTTTTTTAGTAAATTCTACTTTGAGTGTCATTGCTGGTTCTCCAGAGAAAAGCTGGCTCGTCTTTGAAATCGCCAAATTGGTGAGGGGAAGCATTCTTCTAGCTACTCGTAACACATCCTCTTCACTCACTTTAACCTCTCTCCGCTCTCTTTCTTCGGTTACCCTTTTAAGATTGTGTATCAAAAAAACTTCAGTGACAAAGCTGTTTCATCTCATGTAAAAAAAAATAGATGGTACCTTTGGCGAAGAGTATGTGACAAAAACGATACCCCAAGAAACAAAAGCCCAACATGAAAGACCACCGAGAAAACACTTCAAACACACACACACACACACACACACAAAGGTTTCATCATGAACATGGCTAGAAAGATAAAAATCTAAAGAATGAACTCAGTGTACATACCTAAAGCTAAACCCTTTAGTAAAGCAAGAAGACAGGAAACACAAACACCCGAAACCGAACCAAAGAGTCGACTTTGCAACATCCCTCCACATGATTAGATCGTTGATACTCTCTCTAATCCGCTCCAAATCACCTCGACACACATCTTCACCTGTTTATTACAAAAAAAAACCACACACAGTTATTAACTATAAACATCATAGCAGAACAAAGAGATAGGACCCCTACTCAGATCTGAAGATGGACAAGGAGAAGGCAACAGAGGAACCGAACTCTGTTTCTCCTTCTTAGACCGACCCGTCTTCTTATGCTTCCTCGGTCTCGTCGCTTTCTCCTCCGTCAACACAGCAACAGGCTTCGGCTCCTCCGATCTCCGCCTCGATCTCCGGCAATTCCTCGGCGATGCACTACCGTTCTGCACTCCTCCCTTGGTCTTGCACCGCCTCGCAGCGGCGGCGGCCTCCGCGGCTTCCATCTCGAACCGATTCGCTAGCCGGGTTCTCGATTTCCGGAGAGGGGAGGGAGACAAGAGGAGGATCTCGCGGAGCGTGACAGGGGAAGAAGACGGGGAACAGCAGAGAGAGGCTGGCGACGGGTAAGGAGTGTCGTTGCTGCTCTTCGGTGACGATAGGACCAGATCGAGAGACGGAATCGGAGAATCTGCGTTGGTTTTGACGAGAGTGTTGTTGATTCTCGGAGCGAGACGCGAGGAGGATCTGATAGGGTTCGAGCGGAGGGAGGGAGGTGTCGAAAGATCCATTTTTTTTTATTTATCGGAGGAAAAAGGATTGGTTTTTTTTTTTGCGGAATCTGAAAGTTATTAATTGAGAAAGAAGAATCTCAGAGAATTTATTTGAAGATTGTTCTCTCCGGCTACTGTGTGGATGGATCAGATAGCCGTTTGATGGAGAGAAGAAAAAAGACAACCTTTTTTGCTTATTTGAATTCTCGACGGCGGCAAAAGTGGGCTCCGTCTCTTTTAACGGTCAAGATGATATGACATGGGACATGGGTAGGGGTGTCAAAATGGGTCATGACCCATGGGTTGATCCAACCCAAATTGACTCATTAACCCAAATGAATTGTTTATTTTTGATCCAATGGGTTGATGGGTTAACAAGTTAATAGGTTAATAGGTTAATGGGTCAACAAGTTAATGGGTTAACAAGTTAAATGGATCTATTGGGTTGGGTCAACTCTGACCCATTTAATTTTTAATTAAAAAAATGGCCAAAATCACAAAAACACATTTTCCCACAAAAACACATTTTCCCACAAAAATCGGAAAATTTTAATTTCCCGCCAAAATCGAAAATGCAATTTTTCATCAAAATCGTAAAAAAACAATTTCCAGCCAAAAATCGGAAAAACGCAATTTCCCTCCAAAACCGGAAAACGAAATTTCTCGCCAAAACCGGAAAAACACAATTTCCCGCCAAACCCGGAAAAAAAAAATTCCCCGCCAAAACCGGAAAACGGAATTTCCCATCAAAACTAGAATAACGCAATTTCCCGCCAAAACCGGAAAACGCAATTTCCCGTCAAAATCGGAAAACACAATTTCCCGTCAAAATCGGAAAAAACCCAATTTCCTGCCGAAACCGACAAACACAATTTCCCGCCAAACCGGAAAACGCAATTTCTTACCAAAACCGGATAACACAATTTCCCATAAAAATCGGAAAAACGCAATTTTCTGCAAAAACTGGAAAACACAATTTCCCGCCAAAACCGGAAAACGCAATTTCCCGTCAAATTCGGAAAAACGCAATTTCCCGCCAAAACCGGAAAACACAATTTCCCGCCAAAACCGGAAAAGGAAATTTTCCATCAAAATCGGAAAACGCAATTTCCCGCAAAAATCAGAAAATGCGATTTCCCGTCAAAACCGGAAAACACGATTTTCCGCCAAAACCGAAAAACGTGATTTCCTGTCAAAACTGGAAAATGCAATTTCCCGCCAAAACCGGAAAACGCAATTTCCCGTCAAAATCGAAAAAACGCAATTTCCCGCCAAAACCGGAAAACGTAATTTCCTGGCAAAACCGGAAAAACGCAATTTCCCGCCAAAACCGTAAAAATGCAATTTCCCGCCAAGATCCAAAAATGCAATTTCCCGCAAAACCGGAAAATGTAATTTTCTGCAAAAACCGGAAAAATGCAATTTCCCGCCAAAACCGGAAAACCTATTTTTTTGCCAAAATCGGAAAAGCGTAATTTTCTGCCGAAACCAGAAAAACGCAATTTTCCTCAAAAACCGGAAAAATAAAATTTTCAATTCGATCAACTTGGTCTTAACTTATGTCTCAATTCGATCAATTTGGTCTTGACTTAAAAATGATTCTTTATAAAGATGTTGGGTTCATGGGTCATCCATTAATCCATCTGACCCATTTAATTTAATTGGTCATGGATCAACCCAATCCATTTATTAAATGGGTTGGATTGACCCATGACCCATTAATAATAAATCCATTTGGATCATGGGTTGGGTTGACCCATTTGACCCATTTTGACACCCCTAGACATGGGCCATGGGCATGGGAAGCTTTTTTATTTTTTTAATACTATTATTTTGAAACGAAACAAAATGAATATAAAAACAGAGTTTTGTAAGTGACCAACACATCACATGTGTCACATCTTTATTTGTTTTTTTGTGTAGTTTTTGTTGTATACAAGAGTGGTGTTTAGATTGCGCCATTCTCAAGAGAAGCCTCTGTTTTCTTCAGATGGCGTTGGCAGAAGCCGCTGAGCCTCTCAAGTGCATCCTCTAGCATCTGAGCTTCTACTCCGATCGTTATCCTTACCCAATTCTTCAGTCCCAATGCCACTCCTGCAAAAACCAAGAAAAGTTAAAACTACTACACTTTCAAAGTTTCATTCCTTGTGTTGCATGTTTTTTTTATAGTTTGATGATTACCTGGTAGCAAAACGAGATTTTCTTCTGCGGCTAGCTTCATACAGAAATCCATATCATCCTCTATGTCTTCCATCAACGGAAGCTCCAGCTTTGTCTGCACATATATATTTGTTCTTGTTAAGAGGAGACATAAAAAAAAGTCTGATCAAGAACCATCATGAGTTTAGATAGAGGTTATTATTGTGGTACCAGTAAGTAAGTGCATGATTCAGGTTTCTTGGTGCAGACCACGCAAGGAATGTCCTCAAGCTTCTCACATACCAGGTCCAGGTTCTGTTTTAGTATCGAGTTCTTTTTGGCAAACATCTGTTTATTAGACTTCTCCAGGATCTGAGGAAGCGCATTCTGAACCAAAGTGTTAGCGTCTGGAGTTATATCAAGATTCTGTTGTATAGATTGAGCCACCTGTCATTAGCAAAGAAAAAGAAAGAACAGAGTGATTACTTGTAACACAAGCTACAGAAGAAAAAAACAATAGCTACAATGATTATCTGAAAGAAAGAAAAAGACAAACCCCTGTGGACTTGAAGATGCTTTTGGGATCATTCAAAGCGATCCAACCAATTCTCCAACCAGGAACTATCCATCCTTTCGATATACCACCCAAAGTGATAACCGGAGCTATAGAAGAGAACTCTCCCATCGGAACAAAAGGTTTGTCTCCAAAGATTGTCTGGCTATAAACCTCATCAGTGATCACCATTATTCCCAGCTTCCTAGCCATCTCCGCAACCTAAAAACAGTATTTTCACACGTCAGAAACAATCTCTCTTGTCTCTAGAATCAAAGCTTCATAGAATTATGAATCAAGACCTTCTTGAGATGTTCGTGAGTATAGACATTTCCACAGGGATTGTTAGGGTTAATGATAACCATAGCGACAGTGTTCTCATCTGCCATTCTTTCTATGCCTTGAAGATCAATATCCCATTCATTCTCGGGAAGTAGATCGTACTTGCGGACCTCGAGTCCACTGTAGACACAACGAGCCTCGTAGTGAGGGTAACTAGGCCGTGGGAGAAAGATGTTAGCGTTTGGTGCAGCCAGCGCCTGCATCAACACTTCTATCCCTTGGTTGCATCCCACGGTCATATATACATCGTTAGGCGTTACCTTGTTCGTTAAGTCCCGGTTCACGAAATCAGCTACCGCCCTGATTAGCGAAACATTCCATCAAAGTTAACTAGTTGTGGACAATAATATAAGCATATTTTTTTACCACAGAATAATAATATATGCCTATCATATTATTAAAAAAAGGGATTAAAATACTATTAAAGAATTAAAATATCTAAGAGTAAATGGTAAGAGGGAATATTACTGTCTCGCAGGGAGGATCCCCGCGGCGGGACCGTAAGAGTTACCCTTGCCGGAGCGGAGGACATCGGAGACGGCGTTTTCGACGTGGATGGAGGTGCGGTAACAAGGGTACACAGAAGGGTCACCGTGTGCAAGGGGTAAAAGAGGCTTTTTAACGTCCGGGATACAGAGATCAAAGAGCTTGTAGACGATAACTCTCATTGTGACACTGGAGGCTTTAGCTGCCGTGTCGCTGCCTCTGAAACGCCAAACGCTGTTTTCGGACTCATGCTGCGTCTCTGCTTCTTCCTCGGTTTGATGGGCAGAAACTAGGAGGTGGTTATGGTAGCTCATTTTGTTAGTTATATTGATTTCTCTTGGGAGTCTTTTTTGAGTTTGAAATCTGAATGTTTATATGAAGATGCCAACAAAAGAAGTATTTATAGAGGAAAGAAAATAATCAAAAGTCTTTGGATCAAATTGTATCAGTCAATCGCAGACTTTCTACACCTTTGAATTATAGACTTTAGATGGAAGGTTGATTATATATACTATAGTATTATCGGTGCGCGTTACAAAAAAAAAGATAATACAAAAATAATGTTGACGTAAAAATTTCGCTGTTTGATGCTTTGCTAATGCTCTATTTCCCAAACAAATTGTCATATTTACAGTTAAATTTTCATTAATATTAACCAGAAAATAGTTTGAATTGCCATGAAACAGAAGAGGTTGAATTATGAAACGTGAAAATATTGGTGAGACCTGACACAAACTACACGAAAGAATGACTGATTCTTTTGAGGCAAAACAATACTATGTATATTGAAACTATGTATAAGTGGTATCTTCAAATATTTTATTATCAACTCGTCATATATATAAGTTACAAAAAAAACTCGTCATATATTAAATGCAAGAGGGTTAAAATATATATTAAGCTCGCGCCATCATGTTTTGACGCGACTCGAATAAACCGACGTTCTAACGGACAACTGGACAAGCATGGCTGCATACACATGATGGCTGCATACCCGCGCAGACGCAATAATACAAAGTTTCTAACATAATATGAAATAAAAATGAAGAGAGGACATATACAAAAATAATAGAAAGATATCAAAGCCTCAAATTTTGGCAAAAAAAAAAGATATCAATGCCAGAAGCTTTTATTTTAAATATCAATGTGAATAAACAAATTAATCAGATTTGTATTTATCAATGAAAATAGAGTATTGTAATTAAATGATATTCCCATGATCACAGTGCCACATCTTAATTTGGTTTTGTGTCTAGATTTCGCCATCGTCACTGAGCTTCAGAGCTTGAAGAGAAGCTTCTGTTTTCTTCATATAGCGTTTGCAGAAGCCGTTGAGCCTCTCAAGTGCATCCTCAAGCATCTGAGCTTCTACTCCGATAGTTATCCTTATCCAGTTTTTCAGTCCCAAAGCCACTCCTACAAAACCGAGAAAAGTTACTTTCTTCAAACTTAAATCTACTTGACTCTCATGTTTCATTTTATGTACTCATTTGATTACATTTATGTAGGTGCTTACCTGGTAGCAAGACGAGGTTTTCTTCTTTGGCTAGCTTCATACAGAAATCCATATCGTCCTCTATGTCCTCCATCAACGGAAGCTCCAGCTTTGCCTGCAGTATTTTTGTTATTAAGAATCATCCAAATTGATCATGAATCATCAGAAGTATAGATAGAAGTTTGTGGTACCAATAAGTAAGTGCATGATTCAGGTTTCTTGGTGCAGACCACGCAAGGAATGTCCTTGAGCCTATCACACACCAATTCAACGTTCTGTTTCAGTATCAAGTTCTTTCCCGCAAACGTCTCTTTATTCGACTTCTCCAGGATCTCTGGAAGCGCAAACTGAAACATTGTGGTAGCGTCTGGATTTATGTCAATATTCTGCTGGATTGATTGAGCCATCTAATAGAAAAGAAAAGAAAAAAGCAGAGTGATTACTTGTAACACAAGCAAACATCTATTACTATGATGAGCAGAGAGGAAACAGAAAAACAGACCCCTGTGGACTTTAAAATGCCTTTGGGATCATTCAAAGCGATCCAACCGATTCTCCAACCAGGAACAATCCATCCTTTTGATATACTACCCAAAGTGATAACCGGAGCTATTAAAGAGAACTTCCCCATTGGAACAAAAGGGTTGTCTCCATAAATTGTCTCTCTATAAACTTCATCGGCTATCACCATTATTCCCAGCTTCCTAGCCATCTCCGCAACCTAAAGAGTTTCATACATAAGAAACAATATACTATATCTCTCGAATCAAACATTACTAGAGTTATGAACCAAGACCTTCTTGAGATGATCATGAGAATAGACATTTCCACAAGGGTTGTTAGGGTTAATGATAACCATTGCGACAGTGTTCTTATCTGCCATGGCTTCTATGCCTTGGAGATCAATCTCCCATTCTTTCTCGGGAAGTAGATCGTACTTGCGGAACTCGAGTCCACTGAAGATGGAACGGGCCTCGAAGTGCGCGTAACTAGGCCGTGGGAGAAGGATGTTAGCATTCGGTCGAGCCAGCGAATGAATCACCACTTCTGTCCCTTGGTTGCATCCCACCCCACGGTCATGTATACATCGCTAGACGTTACCTTGTTCGTCAAGTCACGGTTCACGTAATCAGCGACCGCCCTGATTAAGAACACACATTCCATCAAAATTAGTTGCAAATACTAAAGAACATGACTGGTTCTGAACATAATCTAGTGAAACATTGGCCTCGTTCTCTGATTTTTTTGAAGATAATATACATAGACATAGATTTTCAAATTGGTTAAGTTTTTTTTAATTTAAACTTCATAATAAATGTTTTTTCTTTTTTATTATTTTTTTAACTTCATAATAAATATATGGCCTCTAAATAGCAGCTAAAAAAATATTAAGAGTAGAAAGAAAGAGAGAATATATTACTGTCTAGCTGGGAGAATTCCGGCGGCTGGGCCGTAGGAGTTACCCTTGCCTGAGCGAATGACATCTACGACGGCGTTCTCGACTTGAATGGAGGTGCGGAAACAAGGGTAAACAGCAGGGTCACCGTGCCCAAGAGGTAAAAGAGTCTTTTTGACTTCGGGGCTACAAAGATCGAAGAGCTTGTAGACGATAACTCTCATCACGACGCTGGAGGCTTTAGCTGCTGTGTCGCTTCCCCTGAAACGCCAAACGTTGTTGTCAGAAGCATCCTGCGTTTGAGTCGCTGCTTCTTCCTCGGTTTGAATGGTAGGAACTATGAGGTGGTCGTAGTAGCTCATTGTTTGTAGAGTTTGTAACCTGAATGTGAATGGTTTGTATGAAGAAGCCAACGAAAATTATTTATAGCTAGAAGAAATAATACAATCAAAATTTAATAGTCAATTACAGACTTTGGATAAAAAGGTTGATTCGTTTAAAAATTAGGTGTTCATAATATTGTAGAGTTCCCTCTCACGTTATATGCGACAAATTAAGATAATACTTTATTTTTGTCCACTTTTGATTATTGTGTTTCCATTCATATAGTTTTAAGCTACAGATCAACACTTCTAAATCTGTCTCTCTGCCATGTCTGGCACTTGTCACTATACATCTACTATATATGTTAAATCGATCGGTTGAACCTAATATTCTTATATTTAGATCTCCCACGTTATTAGTTCAGAACCTTAGAATCTGCCTAAAGTGTCACTACTATTATCTTCCGCTAACAATTATACAATAACTACAATCATTTTTCAATGAATTCCAAATTAAGATCATAATCACCAATATGTAACTTACACATGTTTGGACTATTGTTGCTTTAAAATATTTTTTTGAACTTGTTAGATCATGATTAATGCATGTTTACTATAGAGGGTCTCTTAGCGAATATACAGACGTTTCTTAGTTTTTAATTAAAAAATTAAAAGAAATCTCCTAAATAAAAGATATAAAAGATGTCTGTTACCCTTAAAAACTAAGAAATGTTTTTTTATATTCGCTAATAGATCTTTCCCTAAGAGTCTTGCATTAGTCTTTAAATATTTGCTAGATGTCTAAATATTCGTTGGGTAGACATCGCACCTATATCAGATTTCTCTTTCTCTTTGGTTTGTTTTTATGTTTGACAGCCGAATCAAATCTCATACGAAAACATGAATTAGATTTAACATAGATTATTATAAGATTAGACTAATATATCCTTCAAATGCATGATTCAGTGGTGAGTCTTGTTATGTTCTTGATACTCGATATGAAATGGCCATTCACAAGGTGTTTATATAGTTCTTGTTAGAGCATCTCCAATGTAATACTCCATTTTTTTCTTCAAATTGGAGTAAAAGTAAAAATGGAGTAAAAATACTCAAACCCTACTCCATTTCTCACTCCATAATGGAGTGATGAACAAATAAAAATTAGATTACTCCATTTATGGAGTAAACACTATTATAGAGTGAGATATGGAGTTGGGTTGGAGCAATTCCTACTCTATTTTCATTTTTACTTCATTTTAGAGGAAAAAATGGAGTGGGGTTGGAGATGACTTTAGTTGCTATTTTTCACAACGAGGTGCAGTTTTGTAACACCAGCTGCACCCGACCAGTTGAGGAACCGTTGTATAATATAAAGTACTCGATAACTTATACATGTTGTATACAGTATAGTTTCGGTTGATAGTTTTGGAAAATCAAATTTTATGTCTTGGGAACGTGAAGTTTACTACAACACAGTTAGTTTTGAGATATGTTCCTTTTGAATGCAAGAAACGCTTTCTTACCGTTTTATGTTTTGAAAATTGTTAGCACGCGGCCAAAAAGTATTTAAAACCATGCTTGCATGCGTTACTGAATTAAATGTTCTGTTACCGACTTACAGTATATAAGCTACCGTCAGGGTTACGTTTGTTTCATAGATAACTCACACTACACCTCCACATCAAAACAAACTACCCAAGAAAATTTTGTAAGATGGTCAAGATGATGATGAAAGTAGCTTTTGCGATGACGTGCATGCTGGTTGCAGTCACAACCGCCGACAAGGCAGACCGTCCTTGGCCACCTGAGTGCCTGGAGGTGGCGAACGTGATGGTGGAAGAATGCAAGTTGTTCTTCGTCGAACAGGAGTCGCCTCCCACCGCCGAGTGCTGCGGCTGGTTCAGTAGCCGCCATAAAAAGGCGGAGGACAGGCGGCGGATTTGCCGGTGTATGAAGTTTCTGACCACAGCCTTTGAAGCAATCAAGCCAGGCGTTTTGGCTCTCTCTGATCAGTGCCATTTCGGAGATGGCTTCCCCATGTCTAAGAACCACGCATGTGCTTGTAAGTTCTATTCCTTTGAATAAACTCTTTAATGTTTCTTGATTTTGATTCTGTTGAACACGATTGGACATCTCTAATCAAAGGTAAAACGATTGCTTGCTTTTTGCAGAGTATGGGAGGTTCAAAGATGAGAAGAAGTATGCAAAGAACATCATGATGTTTGTATCTCAAGGCTGTTTCAGTTTCTTATTTCATTTATTTGTATGAAAATAAACCACATTGCTATCATAAATATATTACATCTTGTGGTGATACATCATTACTCTTCACTTTAAAGACACAACTTGAAAGAAAAAGAAAAATTATCTTGCAAACTTGATGGTGATTAGCTCTCTTAAAAAACAAACAAAGAATAAGAGATTAATGGAACTTTACAACAATACATGAGATGTCATCTTTGCTCTTCTTAGATATAGCTTCCTCTATCAAGTGCTTTGCTGCTGTTTGTGGATCTTTGATACTCTTGATTGCATCAACCGCTTCTTGGTTCGACATTACCTGCACTCAAAACATCAACAATGAGTAAACCGGCGGTTTAAAAACCAAAGCAAGAAGATAACACTGAGTCATTTAACTTACCTTCCAAATACCATCGCTGGCAAAGACGATGAACTCAGTCCGATCATCAATCACCTGGCGTGTAATGTCTGGTTCGGAGCTCAGATGTATCTTTAAGCTCTTATCTCCAAACGCTCTCGCGACCGCTAACTGTCCGTCCACTCGTGGAACATCCCCTGCAGCACTTCAGAAAAGTTAATATATACACACTGGTAGGTCCAAAACCTGAACTAGTCAAGTTTTTTCTTTTACCTGGCATATTTGATACAAAGCCACCTCGCTTCTCTATATCTTTTCTCTCCTTGCTTGGTTCATGGTCAACTGAGAGCTGATGCGCAACGCCATTCTTAGACATCACTGCCCTTGAGTCTCCAACATTAGCAACCACTAGCTTTTGACCATCGATTAGAATGCCCGTTACAGCCGTTGACCCGCCTTTACCGAGCTTAGACTGCTGCAGTATCACTGCATCTGTTGATCTGTATGCTTTCCTTATAGCATTATCTGTGTCACTCCAAAACTCCTTCTGAGAAAAAAAAAAAAAAAGAAAAAAGGTCAGTCAGTAGAGTTCACAAAGGGATTCTACTTTAAGCTTCGGAATTAAGATTTATTTATTACCTCTTTAAGAATGTTGTCAAATAAATTAGTCTGCAAGTATTTGGCAACATCATGACCCAAGTGACCATCAAAGATGGCAAACAAACCCAGTTCGTGGCCGTCAACTTTCTTGAATTCAGACACTACGTAGTCCTCCATGGGACGGTTTGACTTGCCTTTCACAAAGTGAAAACCGTGAGTAATGTTCTTCCACATCTTGCTTTTTCCTCTTCCCACGTCAGGAGCCGATCCGCAGAAGCCAGCCTTGAAATTAATAATAAGGCAGAGGAAAGCAATAGAGTTAGTACTGGAATCACACAAGTTCAAAAGATAACACAAACTGTCTCTCAACAGATTCTTCAAACCCAAGTCAATGAGAAACAACTAAACCAGAGAACACTATCATAAACATAACAGAGGAATCAAAAACTAATATCATGAAGTTGAAGTTTTTTTATCATTACAGTCCAAACAAACAAAAAGGTAACGGACAATAGACCAGATCAGGATGAACGAGATCTCATAGTAATACCAACAACGAAGAATGAAACAGCCAATTAGTACCTTCATCTTATGGAGAATATCTCTGCCTGCCATATTCTAAGAAAACTTTGAGACGCTTCTTCTGCGTGTCGACGTGTGTGATGATTGGAGTGAAACAAGAACGGAGAGACAGGAGATGGGTTTATAAAAAAAATGGTTTTGACTTTTTGAAGTAAGAAAATGTGAAACTAGTGCAGGTGACTGCCTGTAACAGTATCGGCTGCGTCAGCCAATCCCAACGCGTTCTCTCCCACGACTTTTCTTCTTTGTTTAATAATATTTAAATGTAACGGCAGGCCCAAGTAGCGTGCACTACGATACTTTTTGTTTCATTTCCTTATTCTTGTCGGCTCA
Source organism: Raphanus sativus (assembly GCF_000801105.2). Taxonomy (NCBI): domain Eukaryota; kingdom Viridiplantae; phylum Streptophyta; class Magnoliopsida; order Brassicales; family Brassicaceae; genus Raphanus; species Raphanus sativus. Next base: position 35,403,833 of record NC_079512.1, read on the forward strand.
TTCAATAGATTCACTTTCAAGGTGTCTTCTTCGTCCCTTCCAAGTCGTCCATTGGAGAAAACCCTCCAATTTCTGCAAACCTTAGCTTGGGTTGTTTCATCAATCAAATAACATTCGAATCATATGTGAAAAAAATAAAATTATTTATATATTCTACGTACTCACATACGTCAGTATTTGATCCCTTTTTTCAATACTACATTTATCCCAAAGATTTTATTTAATTTGACTGTCAAGATGATAAAGATCTATGATAAATCACACAGATTAACGAGGGGCCAACGGAGTTGGTGGTTTGTCTAATCAAGGTTTTTATCATTAATCCACAATCACACATAAATATATAGTAATCCAAAAGTTAGTGATTAGTTTTAGGGGAGTCCCTCTTTTTTGATTAATCACATCTAACAAGAAACTCAGCTCACATATACTGAGAAAAAACTATGATATTTCATACGATACATACCAATTATATAGAGAGATCTATAGAACATTCACATGTGATTCATATTTAGTTACATTGGTGCTTGGATCTTGCTCGCATCTCACACATCTTAATTTCCAAGTTACCTCTGACTCCATGCATTCACACGGTCTCCCTACTCGTCCCTTCCTCTCCTTCTTCTCCAATACCTGCAACTACATGCATGCATCAATACTTCACCAGTTCATCACGGTAAAATATGTAAAATGATAAAAACGAGTTAGAAGAATCAATTACAGCAAGTGGATACGTGAGCTTGAGGACGTTATTCAAGTGGCTCACTCCCCTACAGTACTGTGGAGATGGTCGCTGAGACATTACCCGAGTGAAGCTCTCGAACATGTCCCTACACTGCTCTTCGTCATTTCTTGAAACCGCTGACGTGATTAAGGCCATGAGCAATAAAGCACGATGCATCATTAGTTTATTTGCAGCCAAAAAAAATCGATTTGATCTGTGCTTCATCAAAATTTCATATCTCTATTTAATATAAAATGATTAATTAGTTTATAATGTACGATAACTGGTTTAAAGAAACATGCAACCCTCGTGCTCCCGTCTTAAGTATTCATGCAAATTGTACAGGCTAATTTGTTAGGCCTGACCTGTCTTTATATTATTTTTCTCACATCATATTTTAAGTCGTACTGACATAAACCCATGCAATACTCTGTTTTTTCTAAATGACGAAGTAGTGGCTTTTATCCTAGTTATGTACGTCTAAAATCAAATACAAAAACACTGTTAGTTTATGATAATATGTTTTTTCATTTGACAGAAAACATTTATTACACTGTTCAGTTAATAATAATATCATAAAAGGTTATGCTAAGGTTGGCAATTTAACATTAGTTTCCTTGGATTGTAAGCAAGTGAGTGCTATAATTACAATCCTAAGATATGGTCTTCAAGTGTCAGCCTCAGATCCCACTTAAACCACTTCAGATAGCTACAAGTAAGGAGTTAAGTCCTTTTCCTCGAGCCTATGCCACTTACTTGATTCATCCTCTGCAATCCTTTCCTCCAAAGACTGAAACTTCAAAAATGTTCTCTATATATCAATCAATACGCTCCAAACAAAGGATCCATAACTTCTAATCCAATGGCTCTTCTTCTTACATTTCATGCCCTTACCTCACTTCTTCTTTTTCATGTCTCTTTCGTATCAACCGCAACGCATACCTCTCACCATCACACAAGTCACTCCTCAAACCATAACCAGCATCTTCAGCAAGCGTACCGTGCACTTCAAGCATGGAAGAAGGTCATATATTCTGATCCAAAGAACTTGACAGGAGACTGGACCGGTCCCTCTGTCTGCAGCTACACTGGCGTCTTCTGTGCCCCATCCCCTTCCGACAAAAACACTCTAGTTGTTGCTGGAATCGATCTCAACCACGGAGACATCGCTGGTTTCCTCCCTGAACCCATTGGCCTTCTCTCCGACCTCGCTCTCATCCATCTCAACAGCAATCGTTTCTGCGGCATCCTTCCTCGTTCATTGTCCCAACTATCGTTACTCTATGAGCTAGACCTCAGCAACAACCGCTTTGTAGGCCCTTTTCCAGATGTTGTCCTCTCACTCCCTTCCCTAAAGTACCTTGACCTTCGTTACAATGAGTTCGAAGGTCCTTTACCTCCAAAACTCTTCAGCAACCCCCTCGACGCCATTTTCGTGAACAACAACAGATTAACAAGCCTCATACCCAAAGATTTCACTGGAACAACCGCCTCTGTTGTTGTCTTTGCCAACAATGATTTCAGCGGTTGTCTGCCTCCGACCATATCTCACTTTGCAGATACTTTAGAAGAGCTTCTCCTAATCAACTCAAGCTTGTCTGGATGTCTACCCCAAGAAGTAGGGTATCTCTACAAGTTAAGAGTCCTTGACATGAGCTACAACAGTTTAGTTGGTCCTGTGCCTTACAGTCTCGCTGGACTAGGCCATCTTGAGCTGCTGAATCTGGACCATAACATGTTCACTGGAACTGTCCCTCTTGGAGTCTGCGTTCTGCCTAGCCTTCAGAACCTAACCGTCTCTGACAACTATTTCTCTGAAGAAGAAGGTATCTGCAGGAACCTGACTTCCAGAGGAATAGTCTTTGACGATAGCAACAACTGTTTGCCTGACAAACCCAACCAACGGAGCGAAAAGGACTGTGAAGCTGTACTTGACCACCCTGTAGACTGCTATGACCATGAATGTTCAGCCATGGCTCCTCAGGCTTCTCCGTCTACTGCAGGACCTTCCATTGCTCCTGCTCCAGCAATGTGAAGAAAATGGAAGAAGAAGAAGAAATGTGAGGAAGATTGGGTTGTGGCTGAAAGAATATGCACTAAGATTGTAACATTATACAGTTTATACAGAACACAGTGTCTATCCGGTTACAAATTTCGTATGTGTATACTCTGCATTCATCAAAAAATCTTCTACACCTCACCAAGGTCATGAACTAAAAGGACTTTAACTTCTTGTTTTTGTTTCTGAAAAAAAAATTATAAAAAGGACTTTCCTTGTTGGAATATCGCATTCTCAGGTCTTTGTGTTAGGATTTATTCTTGGTTCAGCCCTAGAGTGAACCTAGAAGTTCACCCAACCAATAGGAATCACTCATTTCATAATTAATATTTTTTAAATAAGGAAACAAAATATCATCAAGTTATATTATGTTTTTAAAATAAAAATGTTAAAAATAAATAAAAATAGTAATATATGCAAAAAAGTTAAAAATATTTTAAATCCGTCATCAAAACATTAAGCCTAAACTCTAAAATTTAAATTAAAAACATTAAACATTAAATCTTAAAAATACCAAATCCTTAATCCTAAAAAAAAATTTAGGATTTACCCAAAGGTTTAGGATTTAGAGTTTAGGATTTAGGGTTTAATATTTCGATGACGGCGTTAAAATATATAATTTTTTTTTGCATATACTAGAGTTTAGGATTTAGAGTTTATGGTATACCCAAGGGTTTAGGGTATACCCAAGGATTTAGGGTTTATGATTTAGGGTCTAGAGTTTATTTTATTCTTTGAAAATGTTAAAATATATTTTTTAAATCACCTTTTGTAACTACTATTATTTATATTTGTTTTTATTTTATTTATTTTAAAACATAAAATAACTTTTTTTTTTGAACATTAAAATAACTTGATAATATTTTGTTTCCTTATTTAAAAAGATATCAATTGTGAAATGAATGATTTCTATTGGTTGGGTGAACCTCTATGTTCACTCTAGGGGTGAACCCAAGAATAACTCTTGTGTTAGGCCGTAAAAACTCCCATAAACATTTTAGTTGACAAAATTAATAGAAAATTTCGTGTAATGTTTTTAAGTTGAAAAAATGACTAGAAATGGGATTTCATTTCACCATTGAGAGAGGAAAATGTTTACAACAAAATAAATAATGTTTGTTCTAATAGTGTCTAAGTAGTTGGGCTGTACATATAGAAGAGAACATGTCTAAAGCCAGCCTTATAAGTATAACATACCTGATCCATTTGAAAAGGCCCGTATATTTCTGCAGAATTTAATACCTTTTTTTTTAATTCAGAATTTAATATTTTGTGCTTTTTTATGTAAAATATTAAAAAATAAGACAGTACGTTACATTAGCTTAAACAAATATGGATTTCAACTTTAAATTAAACTTATTATTGGGTTCACTCCCTAGAGTAAACCTTTAGGTTCACCAACCAATAGAAATCAAGTATTTTTTATTTAATAATTTTTTTAAAAGGAAACAAAATCTTGTTAAATTATATTATGTTTTTAAAATAAATAACTAAAAATAAATAAAAATAGTAGTAATTGAAAAAAAGTTTTTTTTTTTAATTTTTAAAACTATGATTCATCCAAACGATTTAGAGTTTACCCAAGGGTTCCGGATTTCCCAAGGGTTTAGAGTTTAGGATTTAGTATTTAGGGTTTAGGGTTTAGTATTTTAGGTTTAAAGTTTTTATTAAAAAAATTTTTTTGCAACTACAACTGTTTTTATTTATTTTTAGCTATTTATTTGAAAACATAATATAATTTAACAATATTTTATTTTTTAAAAAAAATATATTAAATATAAAATACTTGATTCCTATTGGTTGGTGAACCTTAAGGTTCAACTTAAGGGTGAATCCAAAAATAACTCATTAAATTAAACGACTAACAAATTAGAAGATCCAGTTTTTTAAATGGTTTTTGTGCTTTGAGGGGGAAGTAAATAAAAAGTGTGAAAGGAAGATATCCGTTAAGTCCACTGCATGTCGAAACGTGTGAAAAAATGACCAAAAACTGAAACGCTTCTAATTAATTTTGCATATTATCTACAGATTCGATGCAGCCAAAAGCTTCACCCAACGGCTATGATTTCTCTACTTGCACCATAAATACACATACAAGCCCCCCAAAAGCAACACACAGAGTTCAAGAGAGTAATTTACTTGAGGTCTAGTTAAAGATTGGAGAAATGGGTTTGATCAAAATGTTTGATGCTTACCTCATGATTGTGATGTTAATGAGTCTGGGGTTTGCTATTGGGTTTTCAAATGGCTACAAGTTCTATGTTGGTGGGAGAGTTGGTTGGGTCCTTACTCCTTCAGAGGACTATTCTCATTGGTCTTATCGAAATCGCTTTCAGGTCAATGACACTCTTTGTGAGTTTCTCTCTCTCTCTTCTCTTCTATATTCAGTATTCACATTCATGTGTTAATGTCATAATAACAACATACAATGTATCAACTTGTTTGACTTTTATTTTGCAAGATTTTAAGTATCCTAAGGGGAAAGATTCAGTGTTGGAGGTGAGTGAAGAAGAGTACAAAACATGCAACACGACTCATCCAATAACCACACTCACCGACGGAGATTCTCTCTATGTTCTTAGCCGTTCAGGTCCGTTCTTTTTTGTTAGCGGCAACTCAGAAAATTGTTTCAAAGGCCAGAAGCTGCCCGTCAAGGTCATGTCCACCGCCCACCACGGCCACAGTCCTCGTCAACCATCACCATCACCCTCACCTTCGCCGTCACCGACTCTGTCTCCAAGCCATCATGATTTGTCATCTCCAGCACCTTCTCCGAAAGTAGTTCTTTCTGAAACAGAAGCTCTTGCTCCGGCTCCAGGACCAGCGAAAGCTCACAATTCGGCCGGTTTTATTTGTCCTAGGGCGGTCTCTCTAGGATTGGTTCTCGTGGTTATTATAAGTTTCATGGTTTAGACTTTAGAATTATAATGGTGGGGGTAATAGTTCCTCCATAAGTGAGTTTAATATTAATGTTCCTTCCTGTGACATCTTATTAATTGTGTTTGAGCTTTGTTATGTTTGTCCTTTTTGTTATGTTTTTCATGTCTATGTTTTTCTTTTGCTAATCAAAGTGTTTTATTAGAGAATTTATATTAGAAGGAGCATGTATTTGTTTCGTGTGTAACTATGATTATTCTAATTAGCTATCCTTAGTAAACGATTAGGATAAGACATCAAAAGCATTAATTAATCCACTCTAAGATAACCGAGGTAAACATTCAACAAAATATAGAGTAAGAACCGGGCAAAGTACAGATCTATTACCGTTAAAACCCTCCATTTAAAAGAAAAAACTCAAATCACTCTTTCCACGACTTCTCCTCAACTTTTGATGATGAACTTGCATTTAGCTCTTGATCATCCCGGTGGCTACAGCTCCAGTGCTGATTAAAGCGAAGAAAGTGAAATGCGAGTCTGCACGGGTGATCAGGGACTTGCATAGACGGTGGAGAAGAGGATAGAACTAAAATAATAGGATTTGAGTTGAGCCGCAGGATTTTAAGCAAGATATATTAGCTACGGTGCGTCATTACAATTGTGGCAAGGGTAAAAAACTAATCCATACAAACGAGGTTGCAGCGTCATTAACACGTTGCTACCGATTGCGAGTTAATAAAACAATTGCAAATGTACCATTTCACTTTGCTAGGTTCGGTTGCTTGTCACCATAAGACTTTATATATTGATAGAGGGGTGCTTACTAAATTATTTTTGTTTGTTATATGTTGTCTTTTTCTTCCGAACTGTTTACTAGTCAAAGTTCATGTGTTTTTTTTTAATTACCGTTACTTGATTTTATTCACGTTTTGTTCATTTGCCAAAGTGACTCTTACGAAGCCGTGTTGACTTTAGACAAAATATCGAATGATCATTCGATGAAAATCATCTATTTTTATGTAAACAGTGGAATATAATTTTATTTAATTAAAATAACACTGCGTATAATACAATGGGTTCAAGAAGTAGCCCTATTTGAGCACACAATACCATCGGTGAGACGATTCCACGCAAACTCTCAATGCAAAACTCATTTCACTTAATCACACCCTAACTTATTTATCATATCGTACGTCTGTATATATAATCATACGACCGCTACGGCGGCCGGACGGCCCATTCCGGCGGATACATTTTCAAAAATACCATAATTCAACATAGAAACTCTCTGTTTAGCTTTGGCAATCATATCACTCTCCCCAGTCTCCGTCTCAGTCTCAGCAACCAGCTTCATTGATTTTCTCTCGCAGGTGCCGAGCCATTTGGCTTGCATGTACTTGTGTTTTCTCCAAGGACCCATGTGCATTTTCTTGTCTTTCATGCACTTTTTCGCCGCCGTGCACAATATTTTTATCAGTGTTCTTAGCCTCTCTGTTTTCCCGACGTACACTTCCGGCAATATTCCGACGAGTCGCTTGTACTCATCACTACCTCTCGCCATCTCGAACTCAGCCCTGAAAGATAGCTCGATCACCACACGCATCTCGACTTTCTTTGATCCCGATTGGTCCACGATTTCCAAATATTCATGCTCACCTGATGTTTTCAATAAATAAACATCATGGTTAGTCCAACTATTATAATTATTGACAACTTGCTTCATACATTATAGATTATATTTAGATTATCTAGACAGCTCCGTTGACGTGGGATTTTCACGAATCATCTTCTTTGATTAGTAAAACTATGTTATGGATAATTTAAAAATTAACTTAAAATGGGATTAATTTGTTATACCTGCAAGGATCTCATGATTACTTCTCCACTTGGATTTACAGCTGACGCAATCGTATCCGGCCTCTCGGAGAAGGCGAGACACTTCGCCGCGTAGACAGCTACGGCAACCGCCGGTCACGGGTTTCCGGCAGACACATTGCGTACCCTTTGATCTCACTTCTTTCAAGGCTTGTTTCGTTGCTTGTCGAATCTTTGTCTCAATTGAACTTGTCCTATACAGTGTCGCCTACACATTTACAGATTTTTACAGAAACAAAATTAATGATGATATCCCACGTAAAAGAATGTAACGTTTATCAAAGAAGAGAGAATAATCTTTTAGAGTTTATAAACTAATATAGAAAAATTACCTGGAGAAGTTGTTCTTGTTCAAACCAAAAGGTTTTGTTCTCTTCGGAATTGCTACCGGCTACATCGTTGTCAGCATCGGATTCTTCACCGGCGGTGAAATTACCGGAGTCAGGGTAAATCTCCGGTGAATGGTTTCCTCCGTCGAGAAAACCAAATAAAACATCGTCGGAGCTAGCCATGCCGTCGAGAAACTTCATGATGTCATCGGAATCTTGTCGATCCATTGCTTTAAGGAAGAAGAGAGATAGAGAGATGGAGAGGAAGATGAAAATTGTTTTATTTTCTCTAATTGTTACTTTTGTTTTTTTTGTTTTTTGGTATGAGAAAAATAGGATTAAACATGAAGGATATATATAGTACTGAAGCCTATGTGGGACCCGGTAAAATAATGGGACCCACCTAAAGGGTTGGAGAAGCAGCTACAAGGCGCCGCGAACTAGTGCTTCGAATGCTTTATTTTGTAAGGCTGACGTGTCTTATAATGATTGGGTAAATAGTGGATCTAATGGCTAAAGACAGGTAGTTCCTATGTCAGCATGGTCCAACCACGAGAACTCCGCCATTACAGATTCGGATATACTCGATTAAACGTTTCAATTATTATTAGTTTTTAATAAAAATATTTATCTGTTGTTAAATTAAGTCGGTACTTTTTTAGAAATAGACGAAAATTAGTGTTAAAATCCATTATCAAATGGATTTTTCGATATACTACTATTTTTCTTAACCTAACTGTAGTCAGATTAACTGAAAATAGATAAACCGTGTCGAGTTTGATTCTAGATAATTATAACGATTTTTTCGATGGTATATGTCATTGCTTAATGCATTAACAACTAACTAACACGTCTTAGAAGCTACTATAATATATCCGTCTCAAAAACTTCTTATGAAACTTAGTTTACAAAAAAAAGAAAAAAAAAACTTCTTATGAATGTTTCATGTTCAAGAATACGTTACCATATTTTTCTATAAGGCCTACACGGTTATAATTCAAAAAACAAATATAATGCCTACACGGTGTCTTTATAAAGAACCATTTGTATGATTGAATTTTATATCCATCGTCCATTCTCCACCTTTCTCCCTAAAACTCAGACGTATATCTATTGACTATTGCAATGCAAATTTAAAAGTGCAATTATTAAAGTATTGGAAAGCACTCGATAGATAGAACCATCCTGATATTGTAAAAATGGGACCCACGTGCCAGAAATCAGACAAAGACAAAGACATCTACGTGGAGGATAGCCATATACGTGTTCTTTTGTCCTAAACGCCTTGTCTCAGCTACTTACATGGAGCCTCCTTGCCCAGCCACCAAAAAATAGATGATTAGAGGAAATTAGCTGAAAGTTAGAACTTCTATTAGGAAACATGCCGGTTTTAGAAAACTTATTAGGAACATATCATTTTCCTTTTCGATTTGATCCTATTTTCCAAACTTTTATTTGACAAAATTCACTATAATGTAAATTTTAGCGTGAATGTATACATTTTTCAAAAACTAATAATTGAGTTTCCAAGTTATTCCAGTTTTGTATCCGGAACCAATTTTCGCATATGCTACAAGACTATAAAGATACTTTTGGATATGTCGAATATGCTTAATCGTTGTCAGATAATAAAACACGTTAAGCGTTTTTTTTTTTTTTTTTTTTTTTTTTGCTAAATGGTAAATATCATTGATCGTCAATGAAGGTTCGGTTACAAAGCTAGCTGCAACCACATTCTGCCATAGCTATTATGATCCTAGTGATCGCAAAAAAAAGTAAAAAAACCACTAGGATACAAGAAATTAACTCCAAGCTACACACAAAGGAGCCTTGAAGTTAATAGGTTCAGCTCAAGTAAAACAACAATATAATCCCCTAATGGAAGCCTTCTTGCATAAGCAAGAGAATAGCCAGTGAAGATCAGTCGATTACTCACCGAAGTGGCTCCAAGCAGGCATCGACGGATACGTCTGGCATACGCTCCGGAGCTCCGCTGGAGGAGGACCTCGACCAAGCATCCAAACTATCTCGACTGAGAGACAAAGACTCTTCCTTTGCAACGCTGTGGAACACTGAAGCTCGAGTTACGGTCAAGCGTTGGCGGTACAAACAAGCTCCCAAACCGCCCACACGACACACTAGATGCAGCAGAAACAACGAAAGAGCACAATGCCAAACTTGTCGGAGCTTTGAACAGGGGCATGAAGCACAGTAGGAGATAAAACTCTCCTAAAAGCATGGATCGCACAAAGTAAAAGAGAACTCCACCGAAAAACCTGCGCGTCTCCACGTGAGGTTGTCCTCAAACCCTAGCAGAGGACGTCGGTAGCAAGAAAGGGAGTCGAACATATCACCCTAGAAACCACGGTTGCTGTCACTTGAGCTAAGGGAGAGGTCCCCAACGAGCTCCTCAGATTCGCCGTTTCGTCTCAGACCATGGAAAGAGACGGGGGAGCTCTACAATTGCGACCGACGGAGGTGAGAGGGGAGAGCAGAGGAGACGTAAAGTCGGAGAAGAAGAGGCAGCGACGCCCTTCAATCCGACACATCCCCGCGGCGGAACTAACCCAGAGTCGCCTTCAAACAAACCCTAGATCTACCCAAAACGACGGTGCCTCCTGTAAGCAAACGAACTGTCTCGACATCGCCCTCTCTCCAAAAATGCTGGGAACACACCCAAACATCAATTCTCCACCGGATCTGGCCACAATCCGGCGAGAGCCAGAGCAAGAAGAGCAAGGAGGAAGAGAGGAACTCGCCGCGAACAAGGAAAGAGGAATTGGATATAGGGAGAGAAGGGGTGGCGGATCGACGGGACGCACCCTCCGCCGACCACCTAAAGAAAACGCTAATTGGATCTGGCCGAGAAGAAAACGCTCGGGGGAGAGAGAACAGAGAGAAAAAGTCGCCTTCTCTCACCTCTCCCTAGTTCAAAGGATTTGATCAAATGATCGATGCCTTCAGCTGGTAAATGCTCGTGAACCACATAACACCGTTAAGCGTATTATTACTACACAACAGATGGTATCTGCTTAAGTTTGGCAGGAAGGATTGGCAGATGTAGTAATAGAGTTAAATCACATCTTCTATATACATTTATATAGCTATTAAAGCATAGGCAGAGTTTAATATATCATCTATAGTTTTTTTTTTTTTGCTAAACATATATCATCTATAGTTCTAGAGATGTTTTCTCTCGATCGATCACCTGAAAATGTGAACAGATCATATCATACCAGAGGTTAAACAAAGAAAAAGGAAAAGTGATTTGGCTTAAGTAGAATATTCCTCAATATTTTCAAAAAGGACTTTGTGAGGCTCGAATATTCTTGAATAAGGGAAGGGTCTCGTGGTAGCACCATGTGGACCAGCTCATCGAGTCAAGGTAAACACTAAACAGTTAGAACATTTGTCGTTGTTTTAGTACACTGACAAAGTAGCTGTGAAATGTGCAAATAATGCAATCACGCAGATCGTCGTTGCTTAATAAATTGATTAACATGTCCGATTTTTTTTCAACATTTGTAATATAGCTAAATCTATTGGAAATATGAATGTAACATTGATATCAGTGGTTATACATGTCGGATAACGAAAATATAATTGAACTATTTTCTGAAAATCAGTTTACTATTTAAAAAAAAACATGTATAAATCTGTGTACAGGCACATTGGTATGATGAGTATATATGATTGTGCTCTACCCAGATACAAAAGACAAACAACTCGTTTAGCAATTCCCTTATACAGATGCTGGAAGAATGTCGTCATTCATCTCAAGTCGATGGGCACTCTAGAGTGTTTTTTTCGCCCATTGGTGGGTTCTTTTACTTTATTGAATTATTGGAACCACCCAGGGATGTTCTTTGATATCTTATATTTTGGTAGACAAAATTGTATATATGTGTTCAAGATACATGGTTGTTACCATGATAATACTATTGTATTCGTATATGTAGTGTACCAGGCTAACTTCTTGTCTCCTAATTTGGCTTAATTAATCGTTGGTCTTTTTAGTACTACATACAACATGCATAAATATTTAATATTTTACTCGTTTTGCTTCTTTTTTTTCATCACTCTGTTTTGCTACACACATTAATAGTATACTAGGTAATTTGATTTTTATGTGCTCGTGCACGAATATAAATATTTAAAAATAAATCTATTATAAAATTATTAGATGTCTAATTTCAAGTTTAATTATTTTGTATGTTAGATTTATTTTAAATATTATTATATTATTTTAGTTAGACATATAATTTTAATATATAATATCTAGTTTATTTGACTATTCTTTGGATATATTGAATTGTATTTAATTCTCCAAGTTTAAACATAGTATTTTTTGTTTGTTTTTAACATTTAGGCAATTTCCTTTGATTTTATCCATAAAACTTTATTACTTAAATTACTCATTTTGTAAATTATATTGAGTTACACATATTTTTTTAAATCGAAGCACAACTAATTTTGATTCTAATTAAACTAAATTTGATTAGATTTGTTTAGTACATTAATTCGGTTCTTTATCTTAAATATGTATATATTTGGTAAATTCTTTTGTATAATTTGATATTTGTAAATTAGTAAAAATAATAGAAAAAACTGAAATGGTGATAAGTACAAAGTTTTATTAAAGAATATATATTAATATTTACAAAATATGTTTTTGGAAATTTTAAGTAACTATGAATTAAAAAAATTCTAAATAATCTCAACCACAAAATTCATATTGGTTTATGTATTCTTAATATAGGGTATACTATATTTTATAAATATATAAAATTTCAAAAATCAAAATAAAAGTATAAAAGAAAAATTATGTAGATTTTTGAATAAAATATGTTTTTGTGAACTTTCCTTTTCATGAAATCACGTTACATATATAATATATTTTCCTTCCCTTAGGAAATATAATTTTCCTTTTTATTATATAAATATTTCCTTTTGTTATATATATTATTTAGAAAACTATGAAAATGAAACTAAAATTAAAAATTTAATTGGCATAAAATATTAAATATTTTTTAATAATGATAATGATATTTTAATTAATTAAAGATACTTATCGTAAAAATTAAAGTGAATACAACAAGTAAAAAAATCGAATTCTCAAATAATACTCTAGATATAACTACAATCGAACACATGTTTTGGTGTATAAAATGAGAGTAAAATAAATGTATTCTGAGTAAAACTTGTTAAATGCTGGTAAAAGCTGTAGCATGCGTCATATCTATATAGTTATGTGCTATCGTGTGTGATCAGAATCATTCATATGTTTTGATTTTTTTCTAATATGCGTGTGACCACATGAGATTAATCTGATTAGCAACGGACTAGAACTCAATTCCTTTAGAGATTTACAATTTAAATTAGTTTTATTTAAATCTATAAATCAAATTAGTTCCATCATGAAATTTACACACTGACATATTACTAGTGCTGATACAAATCGTTATCATTGTCTAGGTTTAATTATCTAATTACCTAGGAAATGCATACATTGCATTAGCATTGGAAGTGCACCATCAGAGATAAGAGATTGGACCTGTACAACATGTACTGCTATATATATATATTTTGCCACCATCATTAGTTATAGTAATTATTCTATTTGTACGAGGGATAGAGTCATAGAGAGCTGGCTATGAATGGATCCCAAGAGACAAAAGATAGATAGGAAAATGGTACTATCGTTTTATCATATTTTAACTTATGTGGTTGAATTTGAATAATATATATATTTTTTTGATCAAATAATTTGAATAATATATAAATGTTGATTTATCATAGCTTTTGAAAAGGATGGTTTCCGATCTAGCTGCATCTAATAATTACGGATACGTTCAGGAGTAAGAACACTTGTAAAAAGGTCATTAAAATTCTTGTATTGATCGGTTGTGTATATGACAAGCAAATCGAAACAGGTAATTAATTAGTCTATTTTTATTTATTTTTATTATAACCGATCATTCTATCTATCATATGTCATGTGACTGCATCACTTTGAGCCGTCCTATAAATTTTATTTTTTATATTATTTTTTATGAAGATTTTTTTCAATTTTCTGCATAATTTGCATTTTCCAAAATTAAAATTCAAAACTTTTGGTATAAAAATTACGTCATCTTGTATTCAAATCTCAGAATTGGGTGTAACAACCTTTAAACATCGATCATTAGGCCACAATATTTTCACAATATTTTCACAATTAATTAGTCTATCTTTTAATAACATAAGTAGTCTCGGATTGTGTAAAAAAAAGTAGTCTCAGACATAGGTTCCTTCTGTTCTTCCGCATACTTTTGTTTACATAAAAGTTCTTCGGCAGACTATTTATTCACAAAAAAAAGACTATTTGTTCACTAATCATTATTGTCAGCTAATTCTAAATATCAGGTCACAAAAATAGCCAACATAATATCAACGTATGATACACACTCAATCGACTCAACTTTTCTGCTCTTAACTTTAACAAAGTAAAGACAGAGATTTTAAAACTTGCGTCTTAGAAATCATATTCGTGGATTGAAAAGATAAATTAAGGAAGAGTGAGATAAGAAGGAATCAAAGTTAAAATTGTTAGAAGATAAAGATGAAAATATGATGATTATCCATCTTGGACACATGTCTTTTTTACAGCAATCACGTCATTCATCATTCTTTATATTTTGTCTTCTTCTGTTAAAGCAACCGACTTTTGTGTAGTATAAATAGCATCTTCCCTTGTTTACTTTGAGAATGTAAGAAAGCAATAATAATCACATTTCTCTCTTCTCTCGTTTCCAACCATCATCTCTCTCTCTCCTTTTATGTTTAGTCACTTTCACATCTTATAAATATATATATAATAAACAGAAAATTATCTTTCACCTCTTATTTTATAACACGTTATCAGCACGACGAGCTCTCTTATACCGACCGTTTTTAGACCAAGCAAGCGAGGTAATGTTTAAATTTATGTCTTAAATATATTTAATTTATTTAAATTTTTATTTATTATTCCGGAGTGAGAGGCTAGGCCTTCTCCGTTTATTTTCCGGGATGATAGGCGTTGCCTTTCCCGGCTGATCGTTAAGATAGGTTAGGCCTTCACGATCAGAGAAACACGTGGTAGGTTTTACCTCCGTGAATAAAAGGTTAAAAATGGAAGGCTAAGCCTCCTCGGACCTTGATTAAAAGAAAAGGTTAATATGGCCGACTATGTCGCCTCGAACCTTTGAAAATGATCAAATATGGAAGTCTAAGACTCCTGGATCATATGGTGGGCTGGACCCCCAATTTTATTTATGTTATTTAAATTTATGCAATTTAAGTTTACGCAATTTAATTTTTGCATTTATTTTATGCTTTTAATTTCTGCATTTAAATTATGCATTTATTCTCGTCTATATTATTATGAATTAATTAATCATGTCGAATTTGACAAAGCTCGAAATTAATGCCCTAGATATTACGAAAAATAATTATATGATCTGGGCACTCGGTGTAAATATACACCTGAGAGAAAATGAGCTTTGAGAAATCATCGATAAGTTAATCAGATGAGAAAAGAAAAGCCATGATATCTTACACCAATTTGATGATGGTTTATAAGATGAGGTGTATCATGAGAAAAGATCTAGAAGATTTTTGAGAAACTAAATCCTTGAAAGAAAGGATTCACTAAATAGTTGGAGTTGTTGTAAATCCTCCATGAAAACTGAAAAGTTGGAAATCATGATACTAAACCATCAAGTTGATCCTACTAGAAAAAAACGAGGGTGTAGATGCTGAAACCGCTATCGTGGTCGTGGAAAAAGGACGAGGAAGAATATACCGTCCCAATGAAATAATAAGAACTTCCACGTAAATGAAAATGGTCGGGTGATAAAAGGCAAACAGAAAAGGTTTGCTACAGATTTGGCAAGAAAGAACGTTGGGTACGTATTTGTCGTACGCCAAAATATTAGCCGATCTGTATTGATGATCAATAAGAAAAGAGAAAGGATGTGAGATATACTTCATCTCTTATGAACCCGGACCATCTTTCCATAGATTGAATACTCATCTTGATGTTTTAAGATTTTCTGAATGATTCAGAAAATAAAAATGGAAATATCGATGCGACATGAAAATTATTTTTCTAAACAATATTTTGAGATTCAGGATGGAGATAGATATACTTGACAGATAATGGGTCATCATACATGGCTATTAAAGGTAACAAATATCTATCCTCTCTCAAAATAAATAAGTATAGTATCTAGTAATATATATAAAAAATTACTATTGGTTCTATAAGAGCTTATGATGAAAAGACATGCATAAGAGAAGGATGGCAAAAATTATAAATGAGTAGTAAACCTGAAGTTTACTGATATATAGCCATCCCCAATAATGTTATCGATATTATTGTGAAATGTTGAAAAACTAGAGGTTTTTCACATATAGCATGTCTTAAAGAAACAAAGGAACCATCATGGGTATTGAATCATCAAACAAGTTCAATAGATGTGATTTCTTTAAACAGTCCCAAATCAGGATCTCACTCTAAAGGATTTGAAACATAATTCATCCCAAAATGGGAAATCTGAATATGTTATTGGTTCTAGAGTGGGATTCAGTACGAGATTTTAGACATGGAGTGTCATCATCTCGAGGGGGAGAATTAAAGAATCTTATTGAGTGGAACAATGAGAATATTCTGTTCACTCGAAAAAGAACTTGATAAAGTAGATTCAAATACGATGATTCCCATGATTAGGTGTAAACATGCAGTTATGCATGTAATAGAGTCATATACAATCCAAAAGGGATGAAGTATATGGACTAATCAGAAATATGCTCGCAAGGTTGCTGGAAGCATATAAGCAGCTGATGGAATGAGATATGAGAAATGGATTATCATGAAAGTTATATAAGACAATCCATTCATAAAATGCCTGCCAGACATTTTGATAAAATAATGATCTCATAATCCAGCTGAAAAGGCTCCAATAAGTCTATGGCACGCTAGAGACGTGATAGACCACTTTGGTTCCAAAGTGTCCTCAAATGGAGCAAAAATATGAATAGAGGACGAATCTCTTAAAGAGACCGTTGATATGGGTTAATGTGTAGTCAGGTACCTGGGTAAATCATCGATGATGATAAAGAGATCTCGATTAACCATATCAGTACGGGTAAAAAGATGGAACCAAAGAGAAAATAGATTGTCGACAATAAATAAATGAAAAAGCTCTATATAAATGATGATCATGATCATAAATCTACCTCTATGTATGAGGTTAGAGTGAATTGATTAGCCAAAGAGTAAATGAGGCAATCAATTCGATATAAAGCTCGTTAGAAAAAACGAGAGATTCTTGGACAAAAAGTCCAAGATATATATTTCTCCAGAAAATGAAATAAAAGATAACCTTGAGGTATGAAAAACGGCTTGTTCCGAGGTTACTGGAGAAAATTTATAGTAGATGCAATATTGATATGTCTGGCAGGACACAAATGACTTGAGATGCATCTTAATAGTCCCTGGAGAATTAATGATATTCTCGGGAATGATAAAACTCTAAAAGAGTTAGAACAAGCCATAAATGAGATATCTGGAACCAGTAACTGGTGATATGTTTACGGTACGGTTTGCCGATTGCCATCTTAATAAGAATGAATTCCAGCGTTAGGGGGAGGAATTAGAGGAATTCCTAAAAGAGATTACATGGTGTACACGGTCATTGTTACACCTTGATCCCCCTACAAATCAAAGAGAGCTGGAAGTTCAGAAAATTGTGCATTTGCATAAATTGGCAAACCAGTTACCAGGTGTGTTCACAGATATGAGAAGGGTGATGAAATCATATATACCCTTTGAAAATGTTCCATCAAGAGTGGTTGTTCCTGGGGAACAAACTGATGGAAACAAAACGAATGAACCTAGGGTTCAGTTAAAGAGGGGGAGATCAGCTGGTTCGAAAGATAAAAATCCCCGAAAGAAAAAGAAATTGGTTGAGGAAAGTGGAAAGGTTCCAGAAGAACCTGATATTAAAAAATGTCTGAAAGAAGGCATAAGTGAAAAGGTTCAAGAAGAACCAAATAAAGATAAGGATCCAGATGACGAGGAGGGAACAGAAAAGTATGAGATTTCCATCAACTACGCCCTTGATCAAAAGTTATTGATCAGAAATAAAATAAAAGATGTTGATGGAATGTTCTCCTTTTCTGTGTCCAAAGAAATCAATCACGAAAGTGATGATCCCGATCCAAGGTCCATTTTAGAATGTCAGAAAAAACATGATTGGGAGGAGTGGAAGAAGGCCATTCAAATTGAATTACTCTCCCTGAATAAAAGAGATGTCTTTGGACCTATCGTCATAACGCCTGAGAATATAAATCATGTTGGGTATAAGTGGGTATTCGTGAGAAAAAGAAATGAAAAGAATGAAGTAACACGATATAAAGCCCGATTAGTAGCCCAAGGTTTTTCTCAGAGACCGGGAGTTGATTTTGAGGAAACATATTCCCCGGTAATGGATGCAATTATGTTTAGATTTTTGATGAGCCTTACGGCGTCAAAAAATCTTGAAATGCATCTCATGGACGTTGTGACAGCTTATTTGTATGGATCGTTGGATAATGATATATATATGAGACTCCCTGAAGGATTGAAAATGTCAGGGGCATTGAAAGAAAAACCCAGGGAGGTATGTTCGGTCAAGTTACAGCGATCACTATACGGATTAAAGCAATCCGGACGCATGTGGTACAATCGCTTAAGTGACTATCTCTTGAGTAAAGGATATGTGAACAATGCGATATGTCCCTGCATTTTTGTTAACAAATCGTCATCTGGCTTTGTGATCATCGATGTATATGTAGATGACCTGAACATGATTGGAACTCAAAAGGAAGTTGATGATGCTCGAACTCATATGAAAGAGGAGTTCGAAATGAAAGATCTCGGCAAGACAAAGTTTTGTCTTGGGCTCCAGATAGAGCACCTCCGAGAAGGAATATTTGTGCATCAATCAAACTATACGAAAAGGTTATTGAAACGCTTTCGTATGGATCAAGCGACTCCTTTGAGTACTCCAATGGTTGGTAGATCTCTCAATGTTGAGAGTGATCCTTTTAGACCCTGCGAAGATAGCGAGAAGATATTAGGTCCTGAAGTACCTTATATGAGTGCTATCGGTGGGCTATTATACCTGGCAAACTGTACCAGGCCTGATATTGCTTTTGCAACTAATCTCTTAGCAAGATATAGCTCTGCTCCTACTCACAGGCATTGGAACGGAATAAAGCATTTATTCCGTTATTTACAAGGTACAGTTGATTTAGGGTTAATGTATATTAGAAAACCCGAGTTTGGTATGGTTGGTTTTTCAGATGCAGGATACTTATCAGATCCTCATAAAGCTCGATCGCAAACCGGCTACGTTTTTACAATTGGTGGAACCGCGATCTCATGGCGGTCCCAAAAACAAACTCTGGTTGCAACATCTTCGAATCATGCAGAGACTATTGCGCTTCACGAAGCATATCGAGAATGTGTCTGGCTGAGATCAATGAGTCACCACATACAAGATTCAAGCGGAATAATTAACAAGAAAGAGCCGACGAAAGTTTTTGAAGATAACTCGGCTTGCGTCGCTCAACTCAAAGAAGGCTATATTAAGAGCGACAGAACGAAGCACATCCCTCCAAGATTTTTCTCGTACATTCGGGAGCTCGAGAAAAATAAAGAAGTGGACATAGAATATGTACGGTCATGCGACAAGCCGGCTGATTTGTTCACCAAGTCTCTTCCGACTACAACATTCCAGAAACACGTCGACGGTATCGGGATGCGGCGTTTGCGTGACTTATGAAGAAAAAACTATGTCCATTACTCTCAGGGGGAGATTACGTCAGTGTACTCTTTTTCCCTTGTCATGGTTTTTATCCCATTGGGTTTTTCCATGACTAGGTTTTTAACGAGGCACTACGTAAAACAAGATAGATAATCAAGGGGGAGTGTTAGAAGATAAAGATGAAAATATGATGATTATCCATCTTGGACACATGTCTTTCTTACAGCAATCACGTCATTCATCATCCTTTATATTTTTATATTTTGTCTTCTTCTGTTAAAGCAACCGACTTTTGTGTAGTATAAATAGCATCTTTCCTTGTTTACTTTGAGAATGTAAGAAAGCAATAATAATCACATTTCTCTCTTCTCTCGTTTCCAACCATCATCTCTCTCTCCCTTTTATGTTTAGTCACTTTCACATCTTATAAATATATATATAATAAACAGAAAATTATCTTTCACCTCTTATTTTATAACAAAAATATATTTTTTCATAAATTCGTTTGTCTCCCACCGTTAGGACTGATGGGAGATTCCCATCTTAAAATTAAAATTCTTGAACAGCAATCCAAAAAATCTGTAGATATTTATTCGTCTTTGTAAAGGAACAAGAATTAAATCACAATCCACCATCAATCTGATATCCAACCAAAAACAATTCAAGTGTTGAATCTGTTGATAAAGTTCCATTTCTTAAGCTTTTCTAAAAATTACCTATAAAGTGTCATTTATATTAATAAACTAAGTCAATTTGCAATTATCATAAAAATTTAACTAATATATTTTTGGATGTGATTTTGTAATAACCTCACTATCAAACAAATTTTTTTAGTAACTGGACTTTTGTGTAAAACGTAAGAATCAAAACTTAAATAAATAGAACTTTCATCTGTGTCAATATAATAAGACAACAAATTCTCCAGAACGGTGGTACAAAAATTAAATCTAGAACATGAATGGCTCTTTAATAAAGAAAAGGGAGAAGGCGAAAAGGGCGAATTAGGACGAAGAATAATGTAAGATTATTTAATGAAATAGTATCATCAATTATGTCGAATAATCACAGTTACTGCTTCTTGAGGCCAAAACTATGTGCTATATGGAAATTGGAAAGCTGTTTAGCATATTTAGCGAATATGAAAGACCAAGATTAAGGTAGATGAACTATTCTCTACAAAACAAACAAAAAACTTGTAATACTTCTAGTTATGCGTTACAATATGTAGAAATTATTCAGAAAACAAAAACTATGAACACATTATAGGTTATATGGGACTGAACTTTAGACCTACATCCTTCCTAGTCACGACTTACGATATTGGACGAGGTAAGCAGGAAATTAAATAGTATATCTTTATGTCACCTGCTTCATATTTTCTCTGTACGACCACACTTCATGGTAATAACAATGAGCACTTGGTAATGGGTCGTGATTTAAAATCCCAACAAACAAAAATTGCATCAAACTAAATCTTGTACTTACATGTTAGTCTCTTCAACCAACCTTGTATTTAAAAAAAAATAGATGGACAAGATAAGACTAATTGAATAAGTTTGACGATCATGAGAAGAGAAGTGAGAACATAATAACATTGATATTTAAATCTGATTAAAAGGTTTTAACACTTGCAACTTGAGATGATTTTCTCTTAGGCAAAATAAAAAACTTGAGACGATTTTCATAAGCAAAACAAAAACATTCCTTTCAACTTTTGTTTTGTTTTGATAAAAAAAAGAAACATGGTTTTGTTAAGACTGTTAGATATTTCTTATAATAAGATGTTAGCCGGAATCCAATTCGTCTATAGTAAAGAGACTTTTGAGTGTGGGTTCACGTTAGCGTATCTGTAAACAAGATTATCATTTCATAGACACTTGTTCCATGTATTAAATTAAACATTTTTGCAGCTTGGTACCATTTTACCGGATTAGTTTAATTTCTGTTTAAGCAACTCGATTTATCCTAGTTTCAAAACAAACAAACAACTCGCTTTGTCCTGCATGCGTCATTTAAAGGGTGTTGCATCTACCATGTCTAAATCATGATTGAGGATGTTAACGCTTAATTTTAGACTTTGGAAGGAGATCTCCTCATACAAATATTAAATGGATTTTAATAAGATTTGGCCCAGTTATTGGTTTTAGTCGGATTGAACTAAGACTAACGTGTCTGAATTGAGTGCATGTACTTTTTAAGCCCAAACCGGAACCTAACGAAGAACCTCGCTCAACTTATAGCATTACCAGGCCTGAACCATCAGCCCAAGTTTAGAGATTGGGTTGTGATGAGTGAAAGAAAGAACCAAAACAATAACCGGTTAAAAAATAAATGCACCAGCAGGGAAACTAACCCAAGACTGTACCGTGGCAGGGTACTATTCTACCACTAGACCACTGGTGCATCTTTGCTCATTAAAGATCCTAGTAGAATAGTAACGAGGTTGATTAGAGGATATGTGTGGCAAAAGTAAATGCATTGATAGAAAGACTAGTAGCAAATCACCTAAATAACTCCGAAACTTTTAGAAAATAGTTTACCAAATCATCTATAGGTTTTATTTTAGTTTTAAAATTTTAACTAAAATCATTCAAACAACTTCAAAACTTATCTAAACTCCATTAAAATTAAAACATTCCAAAACTCCTCAAAATCCTCAGTCCAATGCATCCCCCATAATGTAACAAAATTGTATTGTAAATATCACAGATAGCATATACATTGTATATACTTTAATTGTACATATAGCATATATTGTATGTGTATATATACTTTAGCTGTACATATTTTGTATTGTAATGATAACAATATGGTTAATCTCAGTTTCTAACATGGTATCACAACATTGACTTCAATTCAACCTTTTTTTTTCTTCATTGTTCATTTATCTTGATCTGATTCATCTGAATTTTTCCTAGTAGCAACTTAGCTCCAGAAATCAGCTAATCTACTCTCGCATTCATATCTTTGCTAAGTCACACATTGTTTGACTTAATGTCTCTTTGATTTAGTTTTAATGAAAGTAACCAGTTGATCAAAAAAAAATGTCTCTATGCAATATCTATATATAATAGCAAATCAAAATTTTGTATCTACTGACATCATTTTTTTTATAGGAAAAAAAAATTCAATCTAAGGGTCAGAACTTTCTGTCTATATGATCTAAAGGATATAAACTCCTTTTACCTTAAATCATTTGGGTCATCAAGGGAATCGTTACCTTTGAAACAACACAACCGTTTAGACCAACAAATGTGTTTTTTCATAATCTTATTATTTTATCTTTAAAAAAAAAAAAGAAGGGTTGAGATTTAGCACACCTTTTAATCCAAAGGTTGACCATTTGTTGACAAAACAAAAGAAGACGCTACCGAAGCGTTGTGTCGGTGGGTGAAGCGTTGTGACTCTTGGTTTGCGTCTTTTCCTGCGTTTATATATTTGATTTCTGCTTTCTATTTAATCTCTTACTTCATTTGCATTATGCTTTCCGTTTATCTACTAACATAGATTGTCAAGGTATGTTTCTATGAACTTCTTAGAAGCTTGATCATTGTTACCAATACGAACCTTCAATACATCTCGGTTGTAGCCGAAATGTACATGACTTAGACAAAACCTATGATTATAACTAACCTTGGCAGACGCCATAAGCGCAGACGATGGGTTCGGGGCATACGCTCGCGGTCACCACCAATTTGGAAGTCCTGCAGCGTCTCTGCCTCTAGGCTCCCCAAAATCTAACACAGAAACAACAACGGTAAGACTTAAGATATACTGGAGAATAGTCAACGTTTTGGTAAAAAATAAATAGATGCGACCCCGAGGAACGAACTTGGATCGGTCCGAAGGTTTCCCTCTCTTCCCTAGACGACGTAGAATCAAATCTCATAACAGTGGCGTAACGGAGCGTAGCCACAGCAGTTCTGCTGGAGAGCCGTCGTGTGCGACTTAAATGGCCACGGGTTCTGCTGCCTAATAATACCTCAAACAGGCGAGAGAAGAGTTAATCACATCACCCATTTCTCAAATCAGGAGAACACTGTAACGACTCTGGAGAGTTGCACGATGAACGACTGATCACGTTGCAGAAGATAGGGCAAAAAAAAGCTAACTATAATAATCTAAAATGACGAACTAACTTGGTTGGTCAAATTTTGAAAAGTATTGGGGGAGTTCGACTTATCACTTATCAGTTATCACATGTAATATTAATATAAAATTATATACGTATTCAATAATACAACAAAAATAAAACAAACAAACAAAAAGTTTACGAGAGTGATGCATGAGATTGTGTATGCACTTTGAGGAATACTCGGTTTAATTTTTTTCCTTTGTAATCGTAATGTTTTGGAACACGTAAATTACAGAAAATGCCCAGTGTTCAAAAAGCTAAATCTAACAATTTTGTCAAACATGATTCAGTGGATTGATATAATAATATGTCAAGCTCCAGTTATTTGTCGGTAGTGAACATGAGAAAATATTTCCAAATTTTTATAATGAACAAAATAATATTTTTATGATTTAAATAATTTTTTGTTTATTTGTAAAACACGATTGATAAATAAGATTATATATGTATTTAATAGTACAACAAAAATAAAACAAACAAAAAGAGTTTATGTTTTTACCAAAAAAAAAGAGCTTATTTTTTTCTTTGCAATCTTAATGTTTGAAACACTTGAATTCAAATAACAAAATCACACAGTTTTGTCAAATGGAGTGGATCAATATAATAATATGTCAAATTCCAGTTATGTTGGTAGTGAAAGAACATGCGAAAATAATGACTCCAAATTTTTATAATGAATAAGGTGATCAATATTTCTATGAAATATTTTTTTGTTTTATTTTTAAAACACGATATAACTACATAATTTTATTTTATTATAGGACTACCTTTGAAAATAAATGATACAAGTAATATTTTCTTTATTTGCTATAATTTAAATTCCTTTTAAGTTAAATAAGTAATTATTTTTAAAATAATAATCATAATTAAATTGCTCATATAGAATGTGTTCATATGTTGATAAAAAAAGAATGTGATGATATACCTATGGATATGGAAAGAGCTGAACCAATTGGAAAACAAACTTATCAGTCGACATTGTCGTGTTTGTTTAAGTTTGTTATTTTTTTACTGTGTGCAAATAATTTCTTTAAGAAACTGATAATTTCAGCAAATTTTAATATTTATATTATTTAGTAATAATTATTTTTAAATAGATTCAAGAAAATCAAGATTTGATGGATTTACACAATCAAAGAAAGGTATAAGGAAACATTACATAGATTTTTTTATAAAAGCTAAAAATGTATTGATTGTGTGTTTCTATATTTTATGATTTATTTTGACATGTTTATAAACACTCAATTTAATAATGTATAATAATTTTAATATTTGTTAAATATATAAAGAGATACTGAAAAAGGGAATAATCTTCCAATGCGCTGCAGTGATTGTAATGTTTTAAGTATGGCTTGCAGAAATTATTGAAAAAATCGATTAATCAAGCGTTGATTATTTACAGTTTTTTTAAGCAAGCTCACATTAGATTATTCAAGATTCATGAGCCTGAGAAATCTGTTATGGGTGCTTACTTAAATTATTTATGAGAAAGAGTTTAGGAGAAATAGTTTTTTTTTTAATTCTTTATTGTCTATGTGTTCTATGGGTGCTTACTTAAATTATTCAATACTAAATTTTGATGGTCTTTTTTGCTTTAAAGTTCATGGTGAAAATTATCAAAGTATTGATTCACTTTACCAATTAATAATTAAACAAAATTACCACTGATAACTAATTTCATGATTAAATAAGATACAAATTCTTAAATTCTACTTTTTTGAATGAAATGACACATTTTTAGAATGATAACTCACAATTTTAAAATTTATGAAAATATTAAGAATAAAAATTTATCAAAAACTAAGAATAAAACTTTATAAAAATATTAAGAACCATTGCAATTCTTTTAAATGAAAAGGCAACCTTAAACAAATAGACACATCCCTAATCTATTCACAATCCAATGAAGAAATGACAAATAGGTTATATATTAATACTATGAACTGAGCAATAACGTCCAATTTAATTAAGTTATTCAATATTTCCTCATACTTATATACTTCCTCATTGTATTTTAAAAATGAATAAATTTTAAAAGGTGAAGGGATACAATTAAAAATACAAAGTACTTTTCAAAACCTACAGACACAACTGTTCAGGATTTTTTGCCCTTATAAATAGAGAAAAGAAACAACTAACTTTTTTTTTTTTGATCAATTAAAAAGAAACAACTAACTAACAAAAACAAAATACATGGATATAGAAAGAAAGAACCTCCCTACATACAGGATTCTTAATACATCAAGATGAAACGTGGAAAACAAAGAATTATAGAAAAAGCAATTCGACTATCAACTAAGAAATCCTAAAGATGGTAATGAAACTATGTCTTAATTTCTTACTACTGGATGAAAAGATAATATTTTCAAAATTTTCACTGAAAATATAAATAGTAAAATAATAAAATACATATTTGTTTAATATAGGAATTAACCATAATGCTTGGGATCAATCTATAATGCGATAAATTCATCAATTTTCTCGGGAGATTTTAGAGGGTAAAATATATATCTTCAATGATTATGAAGTATGGAGGGTTGGAGAATGCTATAAATTTTCAGAACATCAATATGCTATCCAGTTTAATGGAAATTAAATGATATCTCAAATATCAGAAGAGAGTGTATTAATAATTGCAAGAAATATAAGTTCCGTGATTATGATTGATTTATTAAAAATTTCAGACAAAATTTAGTTTTTAATGGTATTAGGAAATAAAGAAAACACATGATTTCTAATGTAGGTGATGTTTACTAATTAAAATAATGTTATTTTCAACTATTATTGGTGTTATCGTTGAAGGAAGAATATTTACAAAAGATATGGGTTATGTATAAAAAAGTATGAACTTAGATCTCCAATTAGAATGGTTAGTTAAAGATTACTTAAATGGGAAATAAAAATAATCATATACTATGTGTAAACTCTAATAATATAGATTCTCATTTGTTATATTTATCACACTTGTCTTTGCATTACTATACAACGAATAATAACTATACAATGAAGGAAGCAAAATCTGCATTACTATATGAGAAATATGGTAAATACGTATCAAAACAAATGAAAACAAGAAGCCGAAGGTAAAACTATAATAATAACAAGTTTCAATCCTGAAACATATTCAGGTATTGTAATGTAAACATAAAACTTCATTTGATAGGTAATTAATGTAAAACAAGAAAACAAAAAAAAACAGTAAAACATGATTAATAAGATATTTTTACTTAAACATACATCTGCAACTAAGATATATAATCCTTTCAGTACTATTCAATCTTTCAAAACAAGGTAACTTTTAATATATCATACTGTTTGAATTAAAACCTAAGTATATACATATATTTTTGTAATTTGTTGTCTAAACATGACACCTCCAATAATACTTGTCTGGTGAAGGAAGAAAGCAATTTAATGAAACAAATAAGAACATTATCAAAATAAGAAAGATATTAGATTCCATCATTGGCAAATATTCGTTTGAAGTAGCTAAATTATTAACTATTTTAATACAATCACTTGATTTTCACAGTTCTAAATAACAATTATATGCAAAATTTTACTGTGGACAAAAGTTAAGTGACAGGAGAAATAATTTACAATTGAAAAGAAAATTATTAAAATAAGTTCAAAAAGTAAATGGAATTACTAATCGCTGTTGGCATCTTAAGGTAACTTAAATAGATGTAAGTATGCTTTACTTAAATAATTGACAAATTAATAATCCGAAGTCTTATTAAAATAACCTTGAAATTATCGTCAAAGGTGATTCATACACATCATCTGTAACCACATTCAACAAATACATGAACAGAATTTTGCGTAAATCAGCAACTAACTTGATTAAATTCCAGGTAGGTCTATTATTTATAGTTATTTGTAAGACTATATTTTAAAAACTCCTAAATGCAGGAACAATATCAGAAAAAAAATATTGGTAAAGTTTTCAAATTCAGTGTGTGAAAGTCTCGTCCTTTAATTATAAGTGAACTTAGTTGGGTAAATGGTTACCTAAATTACACGCAATCCAATTAATATGGAAGAGGTACAATACAATTGAAAAGAACTTTATGCTTTTAATTAATGATTAATATACAAACTTTCGTATTTAATTTTTAAAGCCAGACAAAAAATATTATAAAGGATGTTATAAAAGAAATTATCAATAAATTCTATGGAAGTGATCACGAGGCTTCGGGAAGTGCAATGGTAAATTCTTCAAAAGATAATCATAGAAGAAAAAATAAAGTAGCTATAAATATAAAACAAATGGCAGATGACAATCTAAATGCAATGAAAGAATCAACCAAAGAAATAAGAAAACTAAAACAAAAAATGAAAAAATAATTAAAGATAAATATTTTATTTAATATTAAAATACCACATCATAATTTAATATTTTTTTTTATTTCTCATGTACACAATTTATTTAATATTTATACATTATATAAGTCTGTGACAAAAAAAAAATACATTATATAAGTATTCTGTTAGACAAATAATTATTTATTTCTAAAATAATTACATTATTACACATAAATTTAACTTTTTAACATTTATTAAAAAGTTGAATAAAGTAAAAATTAAATAAGAAATAAAAAATAAAAAATTTACTATTCCTGGGCGTTTACGCACAGGGGTTGTTTTCTAGTACTTATAATAAAATCACAAAGCTAGTCGAGATAATATCCATATTGCATAGGTGTAACAAAATCCAAAGAAGTCTATTAATTTCCATATGAAATGTCGCAAAGCTCTGTGTCCACGCCTTAACTCTCCCAGTGCAACGTCCCCATCATCCCACATGAACCATCAAAGTCTCTTGGAGTTAAATAATAGAATTGTTATTGTGTACTGTCCACATTTGGGATATGGATGAACTTATTGGTCAAAGATGTTGTTAGTCTCGAAAAGTCAAAATATTCATATCTTTTGATTTTTTTTTCTTATGTTTCTTTGAAACAAACATATTGCACAGTTATTCGATAACTGTAAAGCATCATAGTATTAATTCTGAGGTCACGTCAATGGCCTAGTAGGCAAGCTAGTACTATTTGCCTAATAGTAACAACTAATTAGAAAAAAAAAGGAACGGTGCGTTTTGTTGGAGATGAGCCAAAAGTAAATAGAGAGGAAATAAAAATGGAAACTGAGCTCTCCAACTGTCAGTTTGCAGGAAAAGGCAAAGACTTTAACTTGACCGCTAAGAAAAGACACGTGACAAACACTGCACAGTCTCTGAGGTTCACCAGTAAGAGCGTGTATTTCACGCAACATCAGATTCGAACGGGCCTCAAGTAGAAACTAAAGAAAGAACGTACGGCCACTTTCCTTTTCTCACAATTCTTCACCGCAAACACCTACCCCCAAAAAAGGAATCAGAAGAAGAAAGAACAGTAGAAATAGAAAGCATATATACTACCACAAGCTGTTACCAGCAGGCAGAACAGAATCATCAGATCTGGTGTTTTTAATGGCGGACAATGAAGAACAGGAGACAACGACCTCGTACAAGCTGTTTCTGAAAGCAATAAGTAAGAGAAGGACATGGGTCTGTCTCTTTCTTGTTGTCTACGCGATCCTCTTGTCTTCTTCTTGGAACTCGCTCAACTCGATTGTAGATTGGTACGGAGAGAACCATCGCACGTCTTCTGGATGGCCGGCGGTTTACGCTTCGGTGCTTCTTGGGGTTGTGTTCGGAGTTCTGTCGATGGCGGCGGCGCTGTTCATCGCCGTGCCGGCGATCGTGGTGATATGGATATCGGTGGTGGTGTCGATGGCGTTCGCTGGAAAATCGAGGAGGAGAGTTGTGGTTGAAGGGAGGAAAGTGACGAAAGAGATCGCTGGGTTTGTGTTTAGGGTACTGCTTAAAGAAGGAAACGTTGTGGCTCTTCTCTGTGCTCTACTTGCTTACTTCGTCTTCTTTAATTCTTACTCCATCTCTTCTTGATTCAGTTTAGCCACTTTTGTCATTAAATAACAGCTAATTATCAAATTTCTTCTCATTAGTTGTCCTTGATTTAACAAGATTTTGGTGTTATTGACAATATCGATATGGAATGCTTCCACAATCCACGTCATGATGCCAAGTTACCAACACGTGAAGTATGACTTTTCTTTCTATTATTTCTTCTTCTTTCGGTCCGTCTGTTTGTCGGTCTCTCTGTCTCTTTGTCCCGTAAAAACGCTTTTGAACCACAATATGGGTTTTGGAGCCCAGTGGGCTCTCTGTTTACCGTTAATAGCCCACTTGTTTTAGTGAATATATCAAATTTTGTTCTTAACATGGACCTAATCAATACTATTAAAACAGTTCGCCTTTTTTTTCGAACTGTCCTTCTGTTTCAACAGTATTTATAAAGCAATGCCATTGAATTTATTTAACATATGCTTTTGATTAAATGTTTGTTTTATTTTTTAAGAAATCGTGAGTGTATCTGTTTCCTTTATTTTATCCACTCTTTTCGGAAATTGTTACGTTATAGAAAACATTATTAGTCTATATATATATATATATATATCCTATCTTGTGGCTATTATTAAATATATAACGATATTAACTTTACAACATCAATAACCATCTTTCTCTGTATCATAAACATTACGTAAGCAAAAAAAAAACAGGAGCTTCACTCAAATATCATTAGTTTCCAACAAACTTTAAATGTTTAGATAATTGCTAGAGTTATATGCTGCACGGATTCAACACTAAACAAACAACCTTATGCAGATGAACCCTAAAACCAACTAGGTTTTTATATCCATAACTTTATTTATTGTTTTGAATTTACATAATAAATTTAGCATTCCTCAAAAAAAAAAAATCATCAAGTCACATCAGTTTATTAGATAACTATATTAACAAATTAAAAACTGCATCTCATATTATATGGAATCATAATGGGAAAAAATCCTAACTAAAATTTTACCTCTTATCTAAATTGAACAAAAATAATATATTGTTCTAACTAAATAGATATCTCATATCGTATATCCCTGGAATATACCTATTATTGACAGATATTAATGTTTTTTCATCCGAATAATTAGTCAGCTACAACTAGTATGTATATATAGCTAATGATACACGGAAAATATATTTGAAATCTAAAATCTTTATACCGTGAGATAAAAAATATGGGTTCCAATCTCGAAATCAGAATGTTATGTGATGTTCATCCTTTCAAAACTGAATGAAGGGTACAAGTGAAAGTGCTGCATATGTGGAATTCATTCAGCTCCCACACTGGTTCTTCTCTTCATCTCATTACGGTATTCTCCATATCTCCTTTATATTTCTCATAGCCTATGTAAACTGTTGAAAAAAAATCCTGCTGTTTACATAGTATCACTACTATATATTCATTAAATACATTTTCAATGAAACCATGAATACATATAAAATAGTTTATATTGTATTCACTATTCAGTACAACACTTAACTTTTTCTGATTGGTTGTAGTTCATAGCATCGATGATATCATCTAGTAATTCCTGAAGTTTACAATATAAAATAAAGGCGGTAAATCTTTATTATATCATACTTTGAAGTTTAAAATATAATATTTTCAAATAAAACTGAAGCAATGCTTACCTTGATTATTGTTTAATGAAAAATCTTTCATATGCCTTTGAAGCCAGAATTGTTTCAACACTCCCATTGACAAACCTCACAATGTTAAAAAAAAGTCACTAAGAAGAATAAGGGAGAAAAAGGTTAATATAAATTAGTTACATTCCTAATATAATACTATAATAATTTAGTACTAATTAATGTATTACCCATGTATACTTCGTTTGATAACTTCTCGGCTGTTCCATTAGGTCCCTTATCTCTCAAGTGTTGTATCTTATGTCAGTTTGAGGTTGTATTTCACTTCATGGACAACAAAAATGTTCTTTACTGAGCTAAAAATAAAATATAAAAATGTTAAATCTGTTTCTAAATTATTGTCACATAATATAAAATATAATCCAAGTTTAACAAGACACAAAGTACTTGCAAGTCATACCTTTAAAGTATTGATATCAGCGTTGTAAGTATTGCAATTTAAACAAATCAGTTTCCTTCCGAGTCATCGCAACGCCCTTCCATCTCATATCTGCTATATTTATAACAAAAGGTTCTAGATCTATATTATATCCAACATGCAAAACAGATAAAAAAAAAAAGAGATCAGTTATCTAATGTTGTCTTTTAACAGAACGAGATCAGCGACGAAGACAAAATATGTTTAATTGGAACAAGTACAGATCTGATGCATGTTTTTCTGTCGGAGATCTCGCCATCTTCAACTCTTTTTTTTAATCGAACAAGTACACCAAGATCTGAGTTTGAATGTTTCCGATCTCTTTTAACAGACACATCCACTCCAATCGGCCGGTGGACACGACTTGCTAATAAAAAAAAGACATCTCATTATGAAACAGTTTTATATCGTCAAACTATAAAGGATGAAAAATAACGGGAAACGTTTCACCTGGAGAAGTAGGAAAACATAGTAAAGTATTGATATTATCGTCAAACTTAAAAAAGTTGATCAATTGAAAGGTTAAGAAAAGAAATATGTTATACTATAATGTAAAAAAATTATCACACATTATTCCTAAATATGATATGTGTACTATATCATTTATGTCTAATTTAAATTGTGAAAGCACATATAAATGTTAATTTATCTTGATGTTTTAGTTAACGGTTCAAATTAGTATCTATAATATTAAACCATAGTGAACTGTTGTCACTAACTCAAAACACAAATTATTTTATCAAATATGTAAGTCTAAATATTTCATGTCATCAGTTTCCATCATCAATGTCATGTTCATATTATATTCATGTCATCAGTTTCTATCATCAATGTCATGTTCATATTTTTATCAATTCTCTGGAAGCTTAACACAAAACCATAATGTATATATAAGTAATGAATATTCGAAAATATGTTATGTATATATATAAAAGTATAAACTAATAAATAAAATGATCCATAATGTATTGATTGAGGACATCCTTGGCAAAAGATATTTAATATTAAAAAGATATTCCGTGCTTTTCAAATGCAAATCTTTTTTCAAAAGGTTTTTTTAAATATATTAATCTAAACAAACACTGTCATAAAATCTCAACTACATTGACATATCTTTTTCAGATGATTTTTTTTTTAAATTATATATTAATCTAAATAAACATTGGTATAATATCCAACTAAATTTAGCAACTTAAATCATCGAAAATTATAAATAATATATGGTTGTAACTTAAAAGATCTACAATAAGGTATATACCTAAAATACATTTCCAAATGTAACTTAATTTTTTTATATTTTTGTGATTTCAGAAATTTACCAGCAATTACAACTATATAAATAACAAATCAAACACGGCAAATATTATCATACAAATTCTCCAAACTTTCTACCGTGATCTATTATTATAAATTCCATACTCGGCAACAAAACAATACTAAAGAAATCCTAAAGAAATCTATTTAATCCAACAATATATTAAATTTATAACCAAATCTATTTAATCCTAAAGAAATATATTTAATTCAACAATATTTAGTTTTAGGCTTTCTTAAATAACTATATAATCTCATATTTTAACTAGCCCTTAGTTTTAGGATTGATTTGTTTGTTGTATAATTATTTTGATCTATTTTCCAAACTTAAATTATTTTGATCTATTTTCCAAACTTAAATTATTTTATCATATGAAATTAAATTATAATTAAAAACTACGTGAAGAAAATTTCAATATTTTAAATATTTATATGTGTTGGAATTATCATTTAAATAACCACATAAATGTTTATTTTAAATTTTAAACAAAAAAATACAAAGATCACATTTAATAAATAAATTATAAACTTTAAACAAACTAAATGTTACCATTACTCATAATATTGACACATATTATAAGATCATAGAAATAATTATTTTCTAAATCAATATTACATATATTTACTAAATATATATGCTTAAATTATAATTTACATAAATTTTTAATTATTTAACAATCAATATTTAAAATTTTAAAATAAATTTGACTTTCCAAAATGAATCTATAATTAATGAGTAGATATGTTTTTTCTTTTTTTGTCAGCAACTTATGTATCAAGTAAAAACGGGTCTTACAAATACATTTTTTATTTATATTGTGATATAACAAATGGGTTAATAATTTTATAAAAAAAAGCAATTCCGTACTTTCAAATTATAGATAGATATATTCTTATATATGATACCAAGTGGTCCTTAAATAAATAAATAATAAATATATAAGTTTATATATATATATATATATATATATATATATATATATCTATACTATTAAAACAAATGACTGTTTATGAATCTGCCCTTGAAATTTCTAAATAACTACAAAAATTGCATGTATCTTTTTCCAGCATTATTTGCAACCAATCAAAAGTCATTATTTTGTAATTACATTAAAGATTATTTAAATAATTCAGTTCTTAGCATTTTTGAAAATTTTATTTCCTAAATGTTTGCACCATATCTTTCCAAAAAATATTTCACATTATTAATTATTGGAAATTATTTATTAAATGAAACCTCAAAATAAAATCAAGTTGAAATAAAAAATGATTAAATCAACAAAATCATAATACGGGTCTCAATTATCTCAACTACTTAAAAAAATATTTTCATATAAAATAAAAACTAAATCACATAGACTAAACTTAATAAAATTATAGAAAATATTTTGAAACGCACAAATGAAAATTTCAATACAAGAGTGTTGAAGATAAAATATTTTATTTAAATTAAAAAACAGTGTAAAATAAGTTTAACTTTGGTTTAAATAAATAAAATCATATTACGTGTTAGAATTATTTGGAGTCTTCTAAAATTTGGTCATATTGAAAATAAAAAAAATAAATCATATAAGTAATTTTAAGATAAATTTCATAAAAAGTTAAATATATAATTTATCAAAAATCATAATTTTTATTACGTAAAATAATTTTCTAAAAAAAATATACCCGCCCTCTTTAAGGGCGGGTCAAAATCTAGTATTGTTCTTAAAAAATACACTCTAAAATTTTCTAAACCCAGCTAATTTCTTGGGTTAATAATTGGTATTTTCAAATAATTTAGTGAGAGGGTAAAAAACCCTAGGCTTTATTATATCGTTATTGATATTTTGATATTGATAGTTTTAAGACGACTAATATTCTTAATTAATTTTAAAATATGATTGTGCCCCATAAATTATGAAATAGATAGATGTTGATGACAAAATAAGATAGACTTTGTTTGAAGGAGGAACATGTTCTTTATGTATGGTTATTGATATATTTGATATTGATAGTTTTAAGACTTCTAATATTCTTAATTAGTTTTAAAAAATGATTGTGCCCTATAAATTATATGGATGAAATAGATAGATGTTGATGACAAAGTAATATAGACTTTGTTTGAAGGAGGAACATGTGCATTTAGGTATGGTCAAACTGATGTTAAATAAAACCTAAAAAGGTGTTGAGTAAGATGAATATCTCCCCTTTCACACATTCTTCATCATGTATCACTAATAATAGAGGTGAGAAAGAAGGTGATCAATCTTAGTCAATGCATTGTCTATGAGATAATTCAAAGATATAATTATGCATGCTTGACGAACATGTTTTCCATACTCTTGATCCAATGTACATTTAGAGTCCTCATCACGCCTCATTTATAGCATAACTTTAATTTCATTTACATTGTCTTAAACTTTTATTTGGTCTCATTGGTTGGTGATGTGCATCATGGTCTGAAAAAGGATAATTAGCCTGTCAGAGTGTTTTTCTTGTTTTCTTTTTTTGGTTCTACTTCAAGATTCATTTCACAACCATTAATACAAAGATTTAACTTCACTAGAGATTATACCACATAATACAATGAATCAGTCTAGTTCCACCCTGATTGAATGCAACCTAACATGCATCATGTATTTTTTAACTACAGTGGGATGAATCACTCCCTTTAACCTCCTAAAATTTGACCTCAAATACAAGATAACTCAATACACAATTGACCTGAAACCTATATAGACATTCCTTGTTTACGCTGTTAGCATCCATAGAATAAGCTACCAACAGGCCAACACCATGAGGCGGCTTCCTGTATTCCCGAGTCTGTTGGGTTCGTTATCTCAAACTCTCAGCAGAGAAGCCGGACATGAAGACCGGAACGAAGAGAGTGTTTTTCTTGTTGCACTTAAAATGACTCGGCTTCTATATCCTTCTTTTTCTTTATACTGATTTTAATTGCAAGATCTGGCTAACAATAATCTCTGCGCTTCAATTACTTACATTTAGTTATATCCTCACAGATTCTTCAGGTGTAAAGAAAAGCATCCCTGATAAAATAAATAAAAAAGGGTCACCGACAACATTTAAGTATAGTAATTCTGAGGAAAAAAAATAGTAATAAGTATAGTAATTCTGTCTTGGAGTTCTAGATAGTACAAAGATGTCGGCAACAAAAGAGAGTATTGATTTCTGTTTTTGAACTTTTATCTTTTAAATAGTCAAGAAAACATAAGAAAAATACAAAGGTGGAGACGATTGTGATGAACAAGGTTCAGACAATCTATATATATTCGTTGCTAAACTACAAGATGATTAAAAAAAAAGGATATTACCACAAATGTAACTGTCACGCCTATCTGTGCTATTTTCATTCAATCATAACAACGTGGACAACACCAAGCTGTTTCTCAACATTTTCAACTAATATCTTAGATGTAAAATGTACTCGTGTTATATATTTTTCAGAGATGACTAATTTAATTTTTGGAACAAATTGGTATTCAGAGTAAGGGAATTATCTTGGAAAAGGTCTAATCTCAAATGTAAAAGTGAATGGTTACATCTGTTGTGGGGTTCACAATTCATAATTTTGTATAACGTGATTAAACAATGAACAATTCTCAAATGTCTTAATTCAGGGACACTCCAACGCATGTGGCCTCTCTTTCTTTTGTTCTTAAGGATACAAATGTTTCTCCTTTGTCATATATGTTTCATTTCCTTTTCAAAGAAATAATTAAATTATAAGGTTTACAAATTTTTTTTTTGAATTTCCAAACCAATCGTAACTAAAAGTAGAATTTTTATTAATAACTATAAATGATACTATTCAGCCTATAGCACAGCCAAAAATAATTAATGCATTAGTAGTTAATTAATAATCTTATATATGTATATTATGACTTCTATAAAATAATAAAGCTATTTTAACGTTAATTTATAGTATAAATTATATTGGCATTTAGCAATTTTTTTCCAATCTTTTATAATTTATAGACAAATGATTAACGAAGAAAAATAAAAAAATGAAACACTAAACAAAATTTCTATAGTTACTAAAATTAATTACTATGAATAATTATGTGTAACATTACATTATTGTATATAGATGGTTTGACAACTAATATTAAATGGTTTTAGAATTATCGTTTTTATGCTTAATTAAAATAAATAAAAGTCAAAGTCATCAATTAGTTAAATTACAATATTTTTAAGAAAATTAGTAATTCATTTTAATATATAGTAGTATTATGTCACTAAAGATTTTTATTTTTGAACACTGACGCTTAATTTATTTAAATTTTTATTTTTGTATCTATGCTTCAAATTAAAATATTTTCTGGCTTCGGCTTTGCATACATATAATACACAATTTGTATGTAGAGTGAAACAAATCTAAAGAGAAAAACATAGATCCGTCTTAGTGGGTATACAATTATTCAATCAAACTCACATTTTTCTGCTGGTTTGTATCTTCTAATGGGAGCGCTTTTCAAACCCTGTTGTTTTGGTATATAATGAAAAAGATAATTTTTCCATTTGGGGGTTTGATTTCAATTGAGTGACATTCATTGACCGAAGCCAAAGGACAAAACTTTTCCTTCTGGGTTCTACCGACAAGAGCTGACTTCTCCAAATCCCGAGTTGAAGTTTCTCAGAAGTTGTAGTAAGCATTAAGCAAGAATGGTTCCGGCAAGGAACGGGTCAGCGATACCAGTTGTGGGGTTCTTGATATGTGCAGCTTTCATCTACCTCTCAATTAGGGACTTGTGGCTGAATCACAAGTGGAGAGCCGAGATAGGGTTTGTGAAGCGGAACGGAACTCAGTTCGTGGTGGAAGGCAAGGCTCTGTATGTGAATGGATGGAACTCGTATTGGTTCATGGACCATGCTGTGAATGAACACAGTAGGTACCTTGTGAGTGAAATGCTCCAAACTGGAGCCAAGATGGGTCTCACTGTTTGTAGAACTTGGGCCTTTAATGACGGTGGCTACAACGCTCTCCAGATCTCTCCTGGCCGCTTCGATGAGCGTGTCTTCAAGGTACATTTCACTTTTGCAAATGTTTGTCTGTAATGATATCTGTTTAACGGGGAAGATGTGTAATGTTTTTGTTCAGGCCTTGGATCATGTGATTGCAGAGGCGAGGAAGCATGATGTGAGATTGCTTCTTTGCTTAGTGAACAACTTGCAAGCGTACGGAGGGAAGTCACAGTATGTGCAATGGGCATGGCAAGAAGGTGTTGGTCTCAGCTCCTCTAATGATTCCTTCTTCTTTGACCCATCTATCCGCAAATACTTCAAGAACTATCTCACGGTACTAACTCTTTCTTTCTTTTTTTTTTGTTGTTAATCATCACCTCTTGCTGATATGGTTGAAACATAGATTGATGATTCACACATTCTGTTTCTTGAATTTGCAGACTCTGCTCACCCGCAAGAATTCAGTAACTGGAATAGAGTACAGAAACGACCCAACGATTTTCGCTTGGGAGTTGATAAACGAGCCTAGATGCAGCTCTGATGTCTCTGGCGACACTCTCCAAGTCAGTCCTGCATTTTCACTTGTTAGTTATCACTTTTTCAGATTGTTTACTAATTCCTCAAAATTACCAATGTGTTGTTCTTTGCCGCATCACAGGACTGGATAGATGAAATGACGAGCTTCATAAAATCAATTGACGACAAGCATCTCCTCACAGTTGGCCTTGAAGGCTTCTACGGTCCCAATAGCCCCAAAAGGCTGACAGTTAATCCAGAACAGTGGCCTTCTGAGCTCGGAACAGACTTTGTTCGTAACTCAAACTCCTCAAACATAGACTTCGCGTCTGTCCATATCTACCCTGATCACTGGTAAGTCCGTTTGTAACATTTTGATTGCCAAGAGCTCTTGAAAGATTAAAACTTGGTAGCTAAGTTGGCTAGACACACTTCCTCCAGGTTTCATGATCAAACCTTTGAAGATAAGCTAAAGTTCGTGGTGAAATGGATGCAATCTCACATCGAAGACGGGATGAAGGAACTCGAGAAGCCGGTCCTATTCACAGAGTTTGGACTCTCGAACCTGAACAAAGACTACGAGCCATCCCAGAGAGAACGTTTCTACAGAACAATCTTCGATGTGGTGTACAAATCAGCAAAGAGAAGGAAGGCAGGAGCAGGGACACTGGTGTGGCAGCTGTTCATGGAAGGCATGGAAGGTTTCAACGACGAGTTTGGGATTGTTCCACACGAACAAGACCCCGTGTATAGGTTGATGGTCGAACAGTCTTGCAGGTTGGGTCGCGTCTCAGGACGTCGTGAGGAACATAAGCTGAGAAAACTCTGTGGACACAGACGTTGAAAGAGAAAGAAAAAGAGAGAGGGAGAGAATCACATGTACACAGAGTTGTTTTTTTTTTTATGTATACAGTGAGATATGATTCTAGTTTTGATCCAACTCTTATATCCAAATATTACTTGAGTGCATAGTGAAATTAATATTTATAAGAACATAACCAATCCAAACCCTAAGTTGATCTACGCTTTGCTAATCTTGGAGATGACCTCGTTGAGCTCTTCTCTTTGCTTTGGTGTTACTCTCTTCTCCAGCGACTCTATCAAAATCATCAGAGAGCTTCCTCCTGATGTTAGCCAAACAGATCTCTTCTTCTTCTTCGTCATCATAGTCGTTGAGATCTATGTACCTCCTTCGTTTCAAAGCAACGGGAGCGGCGGGGGGAGAATCAAAACCAGATCTCTTCTTCAACGGACTGGAATTGTCGAGCTGAGCGCGTAGCTTGTCGACGTTTCCTTCGATTCGGCCCTGGAGACGGAGGCGGGTGAAGTTGAGACCGCCCATGGACCAGTGGGCTTCGCGGGCCCATGAGAGAAGGGGATCGAGGACAGAGATGGGCGGATCGACGCGGTGAGAGTTGAACTTAGGGTTGTCGAAGAAACGAGGTCGGGGAAGACCGTTTCCGTAGAACTCCGCAGGTCTTATGGCGGATGTTTTCTTCACCGGCGTCATCATTGTGTTGTAATTAGACAGAGGAGAAGGAGAGATTAGAAAGAGAGCGCTGGATGGAGATGAGTGATGAGGATTGAAGGGTTAGAAGGATGGCTTATATGGAGGAGAATCATGGCGGTTAAGTGTTATTGGCGCGAGACTCTTACCGCGCTCCTTGAAATTAATTTTGTTTGGCGCCTATTCATTTGTTACTGATTTATTTACTCTCTTATATATCATGTTTTATCATGTTACTGATTTATTTCCCTATAGTTTTTTTTATGTCATGTTGTATTGTACTGATTTATTTTTTCTATATAATTTGTAATGTTATAAATTATAATATATAAATATTACAGGTGTAAATGATATAGATTTGTTATTAAAATTTTCTATCATCAATGCATTATGTGTTACTAATTAATTTTTCTATACAATTTTGTTGGATTTATTTTCCTATAGAACATTTTTATTGGATATGGTTTCGTTTTTTGTATTAACAAATAAATATCGACAATCAATCCGTGCTAATATTTCAATTAAGGTTTTAAGAACTTGCAATTCAGACTTTTCTATAAACAAGGTTTTTATATAAACCACAAGTATACAACTCCCCCGTACACACAAGATTGGGCAGAACGCAGAAGAAAGGCAACTCAAGATCTGAGATTTGGGCTCATGAAGAGCACTAAAGTAAAACTCAAATGATAGGGCATAAAGGAGGAAACATAAATTAAGATACACAACAAACAGACCCAATAAAACTAGGGCCTATAAACGTAAGCCTTGATAAGGAAGGAAGCAGTTTATATTGTGGAGTAGAGGAGCCAACAATGGCTTCACCACCCTCTGGGAGGCCCACCTGATGAAGACTGCACGTTCAGTCTGTCAAGGAGGGCGTTGAAGTCTATAGCTTGGCCACTCTCCTCCATCCGCTGAATCACCGCCATCACGTGGTCTCCTCTGAACCCCATGCTCACTAGCTTCTCTATCAATTCACCATATTTCGATCTCAACACAGGAGGTGGTGTCCCGGTGTTACCACCATCTGCCTGGTGCTGCTGAGGAGCGTACCCACCACCTTGTGGACCTTGCATATAATGAACTTGCTGTTGCTGATGTTGCTGAGCTGGTGGTGGGTATTGCATCCGCCCACTTTCATACATGGCATTGGTATACCCGGGAGGAGGAGGAGGCCCCGCGGGTAGATAACCATCGCCTGTCTGGGGGTTATAAGACATCTTTGTCTGCTGCGGAGCCTGTGGTGGCGGTGCACCGTATCCGTAAGTTTGCATCGACTGTTGAGGAGGTCCAGCGTATGGCGATTGCATCTGCATGCTGCTTGGCAACTGTTCAACTGGAGATTGGTTGCTTGGTGGCGCATGCAAGTATGTAGGGTAAGCTCCGCTTGACTGTAGCCTCGCCTGCGGCTGAGGAGGCCAGTTTTGCTGGTACTGCGGGAATGACTGAGCTTGGGCTGAGCTTGGGTGGGATGGAGCAGGAGGTGGGGGCATGAACTGAGCCTGCGCTGGTGGTGCTTGAGGTTGAGATGGTGGCGCATGAACAGGCGCTGGTGGAGGTGTGTTTTGAAGCTGTGTAGTAGGAGGCATGTAATACTGCTGGTGTTGTGGCTGTGGCTGTGGCTGCAGTGGTGGCTGTGGTGCTATTTGGTGACGCAAAGCAAGTGCGAGCTGGTTGTTGTGTGCATCTGAGGTGTTGTCGCTCTTCTCTGGCTCTGGAACAGGCGTCGCAACCCGCTCCTCACCATGTGAAGAGGAAGATGAATCTTTCTGCACAAGTTGAAGCCTCGCTAGCTCTTTCTGCGTATCAGCTCGCTCTTGTTTGTCTCTAAGAACCTGAACCGACCTATTCACCTACATCAAAACATCCATCGCTGATTCAGAAGTAAAATTAACCAAAAAAGGACTTTAAAAAGCATTGCAAAACACAAAAACCTCTTGAAGATGTTTGTCCATAGATCTAAGCTTAACATCAGCCTCCTCGTTATCACGAGTCAAATCAGATCGCATCTCACCAATAGTCTTATCAAGGTTGTAGCAGTAGAGTTCAAGCTGTGACAAGCGAGAGCTGATGCCTTCGAGAAAACGCATCATGTTATCAGAGTACTTCTTCATGGTCCTTTCGACAGTTGCGTTAACGTCGTGGCTCGAAGAGTCCTCCGGTGGAGTGTAAGAAGAGCTTGTAGGGAAAACTGAAGACCTCGCCATCCTCGTCTTGTGAAACTCCTGCAGAGCACAAAACGTGCAGTATTCTCTTTTTATTGTTATAAAAATTCAAAATCGAAACCCTAGATCCCAGAAATTAACAATCGAGCAAACTCGAAGCTAGAAATTTCACCTTATTGGCAGAGATCGCAGGATCGGAGTTGGAACCATTAGAGGGGGGGTCCTGGTTGGTGAAGTCGTCGTAAGAGCAGAGGATATCATCGGACCCGAAATCGAAGCCTTTCGATCCCGAGTTGACCCGATCCGACGCCATCGATCCGAGCACTGAAATCGATTTTCTGATTTAAGATTCAGAAAAGGGAAAACGCTTGGATTAGTAAAAAGCGAAGCTGGTGTCCTCGTTTTTTTTTTTCAAACCTTCGAGAATACGCAAAGCACAAGTAGCAGGAGAAAAACGTTTTCTATCTTTTCTTTCAAATGGAGGTTATTAATTTCTGATAAGGATGAAGAGAGAAGGAAACAGCCAAACCGACCATTTTTTCTTCTTTCTTATATTTCTGTATTGATATTTTATATCTACATCCCCGTATATATTGATTAC
The DNA here is from genome assembly GCF_000801105.2 of Raphanus sativus. NCBI lineage: Eukaryota > Viridiplantae > Streptophyta > Magnoliopsida > Brassicales > Brassicaceae > Raphanus > Raphanus sativus. The sequence goes on from NC_079512.1 coordinate 35,446,767, forward strand.
TTTTGTTTTTGCCCCGTTTGTTTGTGTTTGTCAATTTATAACCTTTTGAGTTTTCTAACCACGTTGTTTTTGACTTTTGAGGCTGAGGTTGATTTTGTAACACGTTGAGGGAGGGAGACCGCAAAACCGAGACGTAACGAGTACAGATTTTTGGTAGGTTTGATGTAGAGGAAAGAGTTGTATCATGATACTGTTCTTCCTTGAGGTGTTTCTAGAGATGCTTCTCTAATCTGCAACCAGGTCTAAACAAAAAACATGGTAATATAATTGTTCGACTTTTTGGAGGAGATTTGATCTGCATCCATCTTATTGCTCTTTGCTGCTGGTGATTTTATCTTTTATTACTAAAACATCTGAAACTTGTTTCGACCTATAATTAGCATGAAACCGCTTCTCGATATTACCATGTTGTTTGTGCTAGAAAAAAGAAAAATATATTACCATGTTGTGTTATTGTCGATTGACAAGGAATCCAACATACAACATACTGACTTGCTTCGGATTCTTCTCGTCAACTCTTTGTAATAACCTATTGCTTTCAAACTCTTGAGCAGACATTCCACAATCATATTTGGTGGTAAAATCATTCACATTCTTCATTTTCGATATGATCAGTGATTCACATCAAGATACGGATGTGGATGACCTAATCAATTTTGGCCGGTGAAAAGTAAAGAATATGTGGACTAGCTATACACGCACGATTATGACTTTAGCAATATCATATTCCGGAAAGGATAAAGACCTTCAAAAAAGCGATTTAATTATCATAAACCCCATAAAGAAACTAGCCGCAAAGTTTCTGCTTTGATTTGTATCCATACATCCTAATTTAAAAGCTTCAATAATAAAACATTAGTTAAGCGGATCCTAAATGTCACTATGAGATGCTTTAGTTGAACGATTATATCATTTTACCATGTTTAGTAAATTATTCTACCTAACTAGGAATACTTTATTTACAAAAGAAAAATGATCGAACATAATCTGAGTAAAAATTTCGCGAGGTTAAAATGTCTTTATCAAAGAATAAATGTGGCACCATTAAATTTGACGTAGAAAATCTCACCAGATAACCATATGGAGTTGAATTTGTTAAGCTCTTCTCTGCCACAAGCCAGTTTGTATCCACTAGTTCAATGCCATCGTATCCCCGCCATTAGACCTTATCTTATGACATTTATCCACACATAAAAACCTTATCTTATCAGCATAAAAGAAGAGTATAACCAGTGTAATAAAGTTTGATAAAACACGAACTCAACAATGGCAGCAATGTCCTGGACACGTGGGTGGCTTAACAACCAATGATGGACCCATGTTCATTATTTGAAAAAAACAATCAACCAATCATGTACCTCTTTGTGTGGTTCTAACTTCGAGGTCTAAAGTCCATTACTTTTTTGTTGTTTTTGACCATATTAACCCTCTTCTCATCCCATTCTTGTCCAATTAAAACTCTTCTAGAAGATATATAGATAATCAATTTGCAAATCACACGAGAATACCTATCTCTATCAAAACAAATCATCTTTAGCTGTGTCTGACACACAAGTTTAACATGCTTAAGGCATTTTCAAGAAGGGGCAAAACGGGAATATCATTGAAAAATGGTCAGATAGCATAGTTTAACTTTTCCCGTTGCGTATATAAACCGTCCATTATCGGAAGTTAACACGTTCTCTTCATCTGCCTACGGTTGCAGATTTGTTTTAGTTTATTGAAGGAGAGTAGAAGAAAACGAACTTGAAGCGTGAGAAATGAAGAAATCTGGAATCCTTGCAGCCTCCATCTCTGCAGTCGCTTCCGCCACGGCCATCTCCGCCGCGTCTACCAACACCTCCCTATCATTCTCTTTGCCGGAAACCAATCTTTCCCGCCAGGTAAAAAAATAAACTTTTTTTTGGGTTTGTCCATAAAGTTAAGCCGTTAAGCACCTCTGTTTTTGCTCGTTTTGAAGTACTTACACACTAGAGCTTTTTTGCTGAATATAAAAAAGTTGCCATAAATAGGTTGTGTTTTCATTGGTTCGGATGTGTAAGGGTAACTAATTAATACTATAAGTATGTGGGTGGTTTTAATTAGGATTCAAAAGGAAAACAGAGGAAGAAGAAAGGTTCGGAAGATGAAGGAGATGAAAAGTTTGCTCCAAGGTTTGATGGGTTAAGATTCATCGAGACGCTTGTTACTGCTCATCGATAACCTTTTTGCATTATTCTCATTTGGCAAAAGTTTGCTATAGTTTTTCTCCAATTGATCAAACAACAACAAAATTTACTGATTTTAATGTTTCTCCTTTTCAAAAATTTCATCTCACTAACTTTGGTTTATGTGTAACACCTGAGGCATATTCCTATTTGTTGTTCTTGCTAATCATGCCTTCTTATATGTAAGGCCTTGGAGATTAACTCAGCCCATTAGTTACCAAAATGTCACACCTGTTATGACATTCTAGTTTCATGACGACCAGGCTCTGCAGCGTTTCAGATGATACTAGTAGGGTTGTTGATCCGAGATCATATGGGGTTTAAACCCGCATAATGCATGTTATTGAGAAAAAAGAGAAAAACAAACAGTTCACGAGAGCCTAACACAAGAAACAAAACTCACATCTATGGTTTTGCAGGAACGAATAAATGGGTCACTCAGCAACTAATTAACGACGGAATCATCATAAATAATATATCTCATGTCATATCGTAACAAATGTCTTTAGAAGAAGTAAAAAAAGAGAACGGTGATAAGCAATGCATGTGTGGAGACTAAAGGGAGTGGTGCATGAGCAGACGAGGTAGCCTGCACGTCGGTGCAATCGAGCCCTTCTTTGCCTTCTTTGCACATGTTTGCGAATATTCCGGGAGGATAACGACCATATATATTAATGTAGCTGAACATTGTGGAGGCACAGTCTGTCTTTTCTTCATTAAGAGCTTCCGCGAATGGGCAAGCAAAGTCCTTGAAGGCCGAACAACATGCCTTGGCTGGATAATTTGGTCCTTTGCATTTGCTCGTTATAATTGTGTAATTCTTGCTCGCAAAATCTTCTTTGCATGCTGTGATTATATCAGATCATTAACATGAATCTTGCTTATTAATTACAGTTTTGAGTTTGGATATGCTAATCATGCATGAGTTCTTATTACGATCAATGATTCAAATTTTGTCTTAGCAAAAAAAATGATTCAAACTTTTGAGAGATTATATTTCTTACGTGTCTTTGCCTGAAGAAGAGCTCGGCTTGCGGCTGGATGTGACTCAAATTCATCAACTGCACATATATAAATTCCATTAAAAAGAACTCTAAACAGGTTTTATATATAGACACGAATAAAATATCAAATGACTACAAATTACGAGAGATGTGGAGAGACGAGGCGAGGCCAGACAAAAGGAGGCTTAGAAGAAGAGAAACCAAACAATGAGGAGAAATCTCCATGCTTATGTTTCTTCCTTCTTTGTATTTGTCTTTATCACATTTGATTTTCTAAACTCTTTTTTTGTTGGTGTTATTTTTGTGTGTTTTGAGTTATAGGAGGAGAGAAAAATGCTGCGGATGTACCGGATAATTACTTAGAATAAACAATATAATCAGTGATATGCCAAAAATACTATTTACTATTTTAATCTTTCGAAAACCCATCAAATAAACAAACATTCTATATAAAAAAAGAAAACGAATAAGTATATTATTTTGATTCAGCTACCACTAGTTGATATCCATAATCAACTGGGAGACGCCCATCTATTGACCCAGTTCCTCGAATCGTTAAAGGCAACTTGCTCCAATAATTTGATGAGACTTTTGAAAACATTATCACAAACTTGTATATCTATTTTTATGTCTACGTCTTCAAAAATATTATTATATATATCACAAGTTACAACTGTATTCGGATTCCAGTCGGGGTGCTCCATAAGGTGATTTGAATAAACTTTATCTCTACTACCGAATTCTTCTATTTTAGAATCAAAATAACAAAATAAGTATATTAGAGATAGTCTAAGTGTTTGGATATACATGAAAATAAAATGTCACTGTTAGATACTATTGAAATAAAAATGTCATCGTTAGATATAACACCATGCTCTCTCGTCAGTGCAAGAATCGAACAACAACAAATAAATAATACTTGACCCAAAATGTTTTGGTCATGAGATATGGCTCTGTTTATCATAGACGATCGGTTCGAATTATCGGATATGCGTAAGTGATTACAAACGTCAGGCAATATATTTTGTTATATAACGCACAAAATTGTAAGTTGATCGCAGATTCTGTGACCATGAATTTTCCAAAACCATGTTTTTCATCATTAGACAGGAACATAATGGTGACGGCACAACAAATACATTTATTTAGGCAGTGCTTTATCATTTCAAGGAGTGAATTTGGGGTTGCTAATTAATAACACGGAATTAAATATGATCTGGTGAACACCAATGGCTTTTTCCCGTGACATATAACCTAATTATTTTTTGTGGTTTAAACTATGACTATTGGTTGATAAAGCCTTTAGTTAAGGCTTCAATGAAACTTTATTATTCCCCTAATTCAATTTAATGAAGCAACTTACCAAACTGATGTAGATATTCACTCAGCACCGTTTCTTCTTTCAAGTCACTAATCAACACCTAATAATTACAAATTTTGAAAGAATACAAAGAAGTAAAAGTACCGAAATAAGCAGAACTTTTCAAATAATTAATGAAAAAAAGAAAAAGAAAACAGGAAAAAACAATTGGAAAATAGTGGCGTAACGGTGCAGCCATGGATTCCCACGTCATTATACTTTGGGGAGTATCTATGGTGTTGCCAGAGACAGAAGCTGCCAATTTCTCATCTTATGATATGGATAAATCGATAGTTATGGGAAATTTTCGCAATTTCTAATGTTTTGTGTCGCTTTTGTAGGTTTATCAGCTGAATAATAATTGTTCTAAAAAATTTATTAGCTGTGAGAAACTGTTTTTATGTTATCTTTTTTTTTTGTAAGACTTCTTATGTTATCTTGTTTACTTTTTTTTTTAAACTATGCTCATCCGTTGCTGACCTTTTCATAAAATAAAGAAAGAGGCTTACGGAAGTTAAACAAGTAAAGGAAAAAAGCTCAAAAAAAGAACAATGGCGTTTCGTTACTTTATCTACTTATTTTTAATTAGGTAGGCGTTTCTTCTTTAAAATCGTAACTTTTGCGGATTTTAGTTTTGTACCTTACAAGATAAAAATAATAATTGTATGTGTGTGTATAATATAACCTCTCGTGCTTCTGCACCATTCTCTATCTGTTATTCTCCTTGCCCATTCTGCTTTCTCTATTTCCAGACAATTCTCATCTCTCTTTTCTTTTTGAACTCGTCTCTCGTCTTCAGGCCATTGTCACATAAAGCAATCAAACTCTCTGGAGGTTTCCAAAGGCTTAATTAGCACTCAAGTCAGAAGAGATCCATATACTATAACCTCTTCAAAGGGTACGTCTCTTTTTAACTCCTGGGATCATCACTCTTTATCATATATAACTATGTCGTTGCGTTTGTATGTGTATATTTAAAAGCATATAATCAATAGATCGGTGTTCCAGAAAAAAAAAATCAATAGATCTGCACCGTTTCTTTTGAGCTACTACGCACGAAGATGATATAATATGTCAGTTTTAGATCATTCAAATGAACTATTTGCGATGTGATTTGATTAGTTTCCTATTTTGTCATCACTTATTTACTTAATTAACTACTCCGTTTCTTTAGTTATTTGGCTTTCTTCTTATTAAATGGTATTTATGCAAAATGATATCGTGTGCTTGAGATTAAGTGAAAACAGAGCAAGGCATGAAAAACGAAAGTGATTAGGTCAAGTATTCATAACCTGCTTAGCTGCTTAATATGCTTCTCTGCTTGGGTTTCATTTTATTGTCACTTTCCATACTTGTTGTTTAGTTTCAAATTTATGCATTTTAAAACTTGAAAAACTTGATATAATACTTAACATTTTACCAAAATAATTCTTCATAAGCTCAACATATTAGAGATCGTTACTTTTCTTTTAATTAATTAATTATTATTATCTTCCTCCTCAGTTTTCTTTTTCTTAAAGCAAGATCATGATTGGTGTATAGCTGATTGTGTTTAGTTTATTTTGATCTATTGATCCTTGATGATATTTCTTGTTTCCATATATAAAACCAATGCTTTTCGAAACCTCTAATTGGGATTAGACTTTTTTTTGTCAATATTGGAAGTAGAATCACTAGACCATAATATATACTATTTAGGTGAAATCTCATTGAATACACAACTGCTAGTCTAGTGAATGAGTGTGTCTTGTACATTTCAGTAACATGGAGATAGAGAAGGTAGAAGACTCAGCAGCATTGGGTGACTCTGGAGGAGACTTCGACTGCAACATATGTTTGGATCAAGTACGTGACCCGGTCGTGACACTATGTGGCCACTTGTTTTGTTGGCCCTGCATATACAAGTGGACTTATTCCACCAACAATACAAGAAGACGCGTCGATCAGTACGATAAGAAGGAGTCCCCAAAATGTCCGGTCTGCAAATCTGATGTCTCGGATGCTACGCTTGTACCTATCTACGGCCGGGGGCAGAAAATACCCCAGTCCGG